>NC_143556.1:71054000-71362500 GCF_054136105.1 Typopeltis vanoorti | reverse complement strand
TGATTAATTTGCAATTAGTTTTCCTTTATTTTATGAAAGTGACTTTTAGCAAGATGGCGGATTTAGAACATAACATGAAAATAGAACGTCACGACAAATGGCGCAGTCGACAGGATGTGATTTAATTGATAGAAAGTAATTTAACAGCTGTAGATTAACAGATTTAATTTAACTTGGTAATAATAATTGTGAAATTGCTCCCTGAAATTTTAAAAGGTAAATTGAATAGATCACAATGAACTGGTTGTAATCAGAAATCAGGCAAAGATAAAGTTTTTTTTTTTGAAATTAAAGGATTATATTATTTGAATTGATGCTCCAATTATCACAATGGCTGTTACTTCCAATTCAGAGATGGAAAACAGTGAATTTTTTAGAAGTATGAATCCCCAACAAGTAATTCCCCAATTTTCAGGAGAAGACTCTGATGATGTATTATCCTTTTTTACTTATGTTGAGAAACTCAGAGAAACAGCAGGTTGGACAGACTTTCAATTGTTGGTGCTACTTAGAAACAAACTAACTGGTAAAGCTAAGACATATTTTTTTTCATCTCCTATACTTAAGGAAACATTTGAATACAAGAAATTTAAGGAAGTCTTGCTATCTCAATTTTGTAAACGGAGGAGTGTTGGACCAAATTTGTGGAAACTGCAGAGGATTATACAAAAGGACAAAGAATGTGTTGGTGACTTCTACAATCGATTACTAACTCTCTCTGAAAGTTTAAATGTATCCAATGAAGACAAACCTCATTTGGATTGGGCAGTTTATCAACAATTTAGACAAGGTGTCAGACAAGAACTGAGGGAGACAGCCTATAAGAAGAAGATAACCTCACTAGAGGAATGTCTTATAGCTGTCAAGGAAAAGGAACAGATGATTGGAGACCTTTGCCTTTCATCTAATATTGGCCTTGTAAACATAGTAGAAACAACTGATTGTTCCATAGGAGTAAATAAATCCTCAAAAGAGAGCAGAAAGAAGGAAGATGAAAGGAAAATCATTAGAGAGAATCCTATTGGTCAAAACTGTATGTCCGACACAAAAGAACAAACCAACAAGAAATTATTCAAGGAAGTAAAAGACATTGTTCACCAGGAAGTAGAAAAATTGCAACAGCCAATGAAGAATAAATTAGATGAAGTAATGAAAAAATTGACAGAAATGACTGTAGGATTTCAAGAAAATTTCAATCCCACAGCAGAACATATTAGTAAAGTTGTCAAACTGGAGGTTGAGAAGCAAAATAAACCAATATTGGCTAAATTGGATAGAGTAGTGGAAGCCCTGGAGAATGTTCGACAGCAAATTCCCATTGATCCTCAAGCTCAGACAAGGAGAAAATTTCTCAGAGATGATGGAGATCCTCCCAAATGTTTTAATTGCAACAAGATTGGTCACATCGCTAGGAATTGCTACTTTAATAAAAGAAACTACTCTAACAGCAGAAGAAACTCTAATTTTGAACATATTTCTAACAGAACATATAATAAAGCTCAAAATTTCCCTAGATCAAGAGAGTTAATGATGAAGGTTACAGGATGTGTCAAAGGTCATAATTGTAACATTCTATTTGACACAGGTTGTAATGCCTCAATCATCAGTAAGCATTATTTCCTAAAGTTAAGAGATAAATTATGGAAAGATGTCACCAATTTATGGAGACCTGTAAGAATTTCCACTCTTTCTAATTCGAGATCTACAGCATATGAAAAAGTTCGTGCACAAATTTATATACCTGACATCAACCTCTGTGTATATCAAGATCTATTGATAGTCCCTTTCTCTCCTAGCTTAAATGCTCACATAATATTAGGAACAAATTTTATGGAGAAGCATCACTTCTCTTGTGACTTTTCCACAGGTCAAATATCCATATTGAATAGAAGAATACGTGTTAAAAGAAACTATACCTCTGAGTGCACAGGAACAAGGCAACTAACAAGAAGATTTTGTGTGCCTAATCAAGAAGAACAACCTGATAAGATGCAATCATCTATAGACAAACAAGCTGTGAAAAATACTGATTTAAGCTCTACTATACTTGATCAGCCTGTTATTCAACTTGACACTGACTTGACATCAAAACTTCAAGTATCTGATTCTGAGCATGAGATTTGTACTGAGAATCAATTACCAGCTGAGATTAATTTTACTGAGATATCAGCTTTGCATATCAGAACTAAGAATATGAGAAGAGGAGACAATTATAAGGACTTAAATAATTACAGAAGGAAAACCAGAAGAATCAGTCACCAAAATAGAAGTTATACTACAGTCAAATGTAATGACAGTAAAAATCTAAGTAAAGACCGAGAAGTTGTAGAAGATAGTACATGCGTTGTAGAAAACACAGGACGGAGTTTCATCCAAACAAGATATAACCTAAGACCCCCCCCCCAAAAAAAAAGGAGAGTAGTAGAAATCTGATTCCACCACCTAAAGGTTTAGAGTGAAAAATTTTTCTTTAAAGAAAAATTTTTCAGAGGAAGAGTAAGCCTTTGTTGGATTCTAATTATGTAGAAAATAGAATAAATGTTGTTTGATTCAGAATCCAACATGATTTTCCGTCATAAGAACTATATTTGTAGATATTATTTAATGTAAATAACATAAATTATAATTGATATTATATAACTACCTTAATTATGTCAAATATTTAATTGCTTAATCAAAGAAATGTGTTAATGGTAAATAGATTCTGTATTAAGTGTTATTAAGCTGTTTTATTTATTGTTTTGTCAATATTCTAAGAATTTATATTTGTGATTTAACTACGCATTTATTGAAATGCGATCATTCTATTTATTCCTTTTGTGAAAGCTTAATGTTATGTAATAACTCAATGTAGTTGTATAGCGTAATGTAACATTCGCGAGAATGTTTACGTCTATCGGTTGTCATGGAGACGCGTGAAAATAAACGGGCGCGTGTGAAGGGAGCGTTTGTGGAGAAGAGAGAAAAGAGATACGTAGTAGCAAGTAAGAGTCGGAAGGGAACTTTGGAACTATAAGGTAGCAAGGAAGTAAACTAAAGAAGTAGATGTAATTAAAAGGTTCTTAGGGAAGAATTGAGTAGATATTTTTTTTCATAAGTGAATCTTATAGTTGGCTGAAAGCAAAGTCAGCCGTAGTAATAAAGGAAATTATTGCCGTAATCGGATAATTAGAGAACTGGACATTCAAAGAAGAATTCTGAATAAATCCAGTCAGTCTACAATTACGACTTATTTCTATACTACGAAAAAAGGAATTGTACGGAGTTAAACTAGTTGATGAATGAAAAATAAGAATAATTAATGTACCTTATAGTTTTTATCTGGAGTTTTGAAGCGCGATTAATAAAGCTTAGTTATAACCTTGGAGAATTTTTATAAATGTGTTTCGCAAGTATGATAAATACAAATTGAAAGTGTGCTCACAAAATATTGGAAGTGCTGAAGATTATTTCTGGTAAGAACAGTCATAGTTTATTTCAGTGTATGCAGATTTAAGTATTAGTTCCGTTGCGCTGTTTCTAAAATTTAACTGTAGCTTACCATCGAGGCTGAGAGTTAAAAATATGGACATTGAAATGATATCTACCGTGGTTAGTGCCTGTTATGAGTTAATCGTAGAGTGTAGCTGAGAGACACAAGGAAACTGTTTAAATAAGAATTTCTATTGTAATAAGTTGAGTATAGGAACTTTGTGATTCTGAAACTGTGAAATTGTATGTGAAAGTTTGAAAGATTGATTTATTGTGAATGACTTGACCTGATGTACTAGCTTGACTGAGTTATCATATTTAAAAGTGGAATACATGTATTTTGTTATATAACCATATATTAAATGTTTTGTTTGTTATTTTAAATATTGTGTTTGCCTGAATTTCTTTTTACTGCACCGTTCACAAAAATTCGGATCTAGCGGGAATCCCAGAAGGAAAGAAAATAAATACCATCGGCCTGAATGAGTGAAAAGACTGCTAACTAATTTTGAATTAATCTTACTAATTCATATAGACTTATCTAAGGATAGAGTGGCGCAGTATAATAGAAATTTCTCTACCCTTAGATCAGTGATTAATTTGCAATTAGTTTTCCTTTATTTTATGAAAGTGACTTTTAGCAAGATGGCGGATTTAGAACATAACATGAAAATAGAACGTCACGACAAAAGGTAAGAGGACAAACACTCTCTGTTCAATACCACAACAATCAATTTAACTTTCTAACATTGATCGTTGTGGTATTGATTATTGTGTTCAATACCACAACAATAAATGTTAGAAAGTTAAATTCATCATAAAGTGAACTCTCGGTAGATGCATATTCAAATACTAAAATATAAAGAAAACAGGCTTCATTTGCTATAATTAAGAAAAAGTATTATGTTTATTACGGATCTATGTATATTTTATATCTAAAGTAATGAAAGACCAACATCCTGGCTCCCGTATACAGAGTCTGTTTATTTTAAGCAGTAAAACTCCGATGATAAACATTATATTCTCATAAGTTGACTGAAAAATTCGAAACGTTTAAATTTCTATGTTATGCTATAAAATATGGATGAATCCATAAATATCCTCCATTTCATTACTTATGAAAAACTGAAGTCTTTTGGTTCTATACGTTATTCGAATTCTGCTTTTTTCAAGTTGGTCCAACAAGACATGTTTTGTTGGACCAACTGTATAAGAAAATATCCTAGAAACAGAAAAGAAATGACTTTCATATTTAATTAGTGCTTTTCATCTTTAAGCTCATCTTCCTTCTATTCTAACTATGTAATGAATTCCTCCTACTACTATTCTGCTTCATTCGTATCTGCTATTCTTCACTGTAAATTATGAAAAACTTGTTTACTTGTTAAACAAATAGTTTTTCGATCCAGAAAAATAATTGACATTTTTCTTATTACTTAAAAAAAAGTTTTTTTAACCTAATGAATAGTATAACATTAGTCAAATAGGACTGGTTTACTATTTTCTCCATATGTTCATCAAAAACGTAAATTAAATTAAAAAAAAAAAGGATTTTAATATTTTATGATTTCCTAAATTAGCATTCCTTTCCAAAAATCCTAATGCAATAGAAACGTGGTTAGCAGCACCATCTAGCAGACAGATTCTAAATTCTTGCTATTAACAATCCATAGTAAAACAAAATCACTTTCGGACAATAAGTCCACCTTTGTAATTTATTCTCTAGTAACAAAAAAGTGCTAGATATATATGTTCTAATGATGTTTTATATTTTACACAATCAAAATTTTAATAAATATCTTTTTGAAATTAAATTAGGAAAGCGATTTCAATTATTCAGTGCACATATTATCAGATTTGCCCTTCACTACAGACCAATATTTGCAATAAATACAAGATAAAGCACTTTTCTATTTTTTGTTAGAGAACATTCCCTTTCCTGATTACTCATATTTCATGTTCTCTTCAACTGATGGCCGTTTTTTTTTTTTTTTTTTAAATATTCCTATCTTTCTTTCACGAGGCTTTGTTAAAGCCTTTCCCGGAAGAATACTCTCCTATTGAAAACCAGTAAATGCAAATCACCTTACACTCTTCAAGACAGAGTTTTGATGGAATAAGGAGATGAACTCAAAGCTGTTATCCTCTCTCTCTCTCTCTCTCTCTCTCTCTCTCTCTCTCTCTCTCTCTCTCTCTCTCTCTCTCTCTCTCTCTCTCTTGCTCTCATTCCCATCCACATCCACGCCCAAGCTAGCTTCGCGGAAACCAGTTAAGGTAGAAAGAACTCAATTGTGCTGTATACTAGCTATTTCCGAGTATTTTAACATTTTAATAGCGAACACATCACAAAAAAAGTCAGAAACTCTAACGTCTGCAATAGTCAATTAGAGATGAATACTTACTTTTTTTTTTTTCATATTTTCTTTAAACCATTCTCCGAAATGTTAAAATTTGCGGTACAATCATACAACTGAATACGTCCATTAAATTAGGATAAAATATTATAAACTTATGTCAATATTAAGTTTTAAGTTTACAAAACGATAGAACCTCATAATAATTATGTAAATAAATATAATTAATGTCATTTTAATCAGTAACTATTTAATATACAGTTTGTCTTGATAATAAAATGATATTAAAATTATCTTCAAAATGTAAATATCTACTTCAGATTAAATCATTTTATAACATCCTAAATAGTGCTAAAGTATTGAGTTTTTATATTGTTTACTGAACTATAAAGCTCTGCTTATTTTAGGTTTTACTACCTTATGATAATTTATTATAACTTGTGATAATGAAACTTTAGAAAGTATTAGACCTCACTATTTTAAGGGTATGTCTAGAACGTCCAAACAATTCCGAATAAGAAAACATAAAGGAAAGTTTCTGGATATTATTTTAAACAAACTTCTTCTGGAGTTCTTGTTTTTTCTGTCTGTTTAGAAAACAGATGCAAAAACAAGAACCCCAGAGGAAGTTTGTTTAAAATAATATGCAGAAACTTTTCTTCACGTCTTTAATAAACAAGGGTAACCGTCTCTCTTGAACGAGAATATTACAGTAACTCTCCCCCCCCATTCTCCTCCTGGATAACCACTTCGATAAAATTCACTGTAATAGATCCCTTTAAGCTTTTCATTTTCCAATATCAGTAATTCGTAACAAGTTAAAATTCTTCTATTGCAAATTTATTATTTATTTTAATGTATTTAATAAAATGCAAAATAAATTTACATTAATAGCAAAGTATGAATCATTTGTGAACAAATTCTTTAAATGCTTTTGTGCATTTCTGTTGTCATAAACGTTTAAGAGAAGAAATATTTTATTTGACATCGTTCCTTCCAAATAATCTAGATATTTTTGCTGAAAATTCTACTAATCAAAAGAAATCGCCAAAGTTATTTGTAATAAAAGTGGAAGCACTGATTTAATATTATTTAATAGAAGGACAGCTAAAACTGTATGTCAAAAAGAAAATAAAAATAAAAAGTTGTACACTCCTATATAAAAATATTCCTTCCACGCATATCTAGTAATTACGACTAGCGAAAAGTTAGGAAATAAAGGATTTCATCATTTACATTAATCCCTTCTTTTCTTCCCTCAGAGCTCATGCCAGTACGCTGATTGATGTCTGCCAGCCAAAGTTTTCTTCGTCTTCCTTGTCCTCCTCTTCCATTTATATTCCCTTTTATAATCAATTGAAGTATCTTATATTTTTCATTACAACTTTGTAATGAAGTAGGTGACCAAGACATGCTGTTTTCGTCTTCTTTTTATGTATCTAAGTTCACGTGCTTTCCCCATTTGTTTCAGTACTTCTTTACTGGAAGTGTTTTGCTTTCCATGGGATTTTTAACATTCATCTGTATAACCACATCTCAAAGGCTTCAAGTTTTTTTATCGATGTTGTCTTCAAGGTCCAAGTTTCCCCATCGTAGCTGTACAGACCATGCGTAGCATTTAACCATGCTTACTTTAAGTTCTAAATTTAAATTGCGGTTACAGAGTGTTGCTTTCATCAGGATAAAAATGTTTTCGTGCTATTTCAATTCTAACTTTTATTTCCATTTCTGGATTATATTCTTCATTTAAGCAGCATCCGAGATATTTAAATTTTGTCACTCTTTTTATTTGTTTCCGTTGAAAGACAGTGCTGAATTAAGAATAGGCTTGCTTATGACGATGAATTTAGTTTTGGTCATATTAATTCTTAACCCCATTTTTCCCTCTCTTCGTTCACCAGTTCGAGAAGATTTTGAAGATCCTGAATATTGTCAGCCAGGAGAGCTGTCATCAGCATATCCGATGTTATTTATGATTTCACCATTTACATTAATCCCTTCCTCTCTTCCTTTTTAAGATTTTTTGAAATATGGCTTCTGAGTGTATGTTAAAAAGAAGAGCGGCGACAGTACACATCCTTACTTTACCCCTCGTTTGATGTTAATGGAGTGTGTAATATTGTCATCAACTTGAACAGATTCCTTTTGATCCCGATATAAGTTTTCAATTGCGCACAAGCAAATTAAAATTGTTGCAAGTGATTTGCGCAAAAATTCGCATTCAAACGTAAATCAAGTGTCAATACTTTCTTTTGCAATTTTAGATTTTTTTTAAATATTTTACCTTCTTTTTGACAGATAATATATACATTTCTTCTGCTACGTAGTTCGTATTTTTCTCCCTTTCTGCATTAAAATTTAACATGTTTTGAATGAAAAGAGAGTTATCTCGATTCTTTGAATTAATTCTACCTTCCATTTCATCTGACTAGTTCTGTCAGTTTGGATCATCAGCCTTGGCAGGCACAAGAATGTTCCGATGATAATCTTCACACCATGTGGTTACTATTATAGATTATGTATTAGCTTTGTTAAATAGTGCATTATCATTTCTGAAAGCTGTTAAGTGTACCATAAAACCGTTGCATACATTAACAATTATGATTTTCACTACTCTACAACACGTCAATGTAGACATTTATGATTCGATGTACTACGACGAGTAGATCTAATCGATGCAACAAGAATCATTTCAATTTCATTAAAATGTACTGAATGCACATCATTCATTACATTTCCCTCTACAAACTCCAGTATCGGAAGAATATATTCATATTATAAGTTTTTTTTATTCTCTGTTAAATGATGGATCCAAATGTTGCGTCCATCATTCAGGAAGATAATGTAACGTAATCTTTGACTTAGAGGTCAAAATTTCCATTAATCGACGGCCTAGGTTCTGTGAATTTTGTTTTCCTTCGGCGAAAATTCATGGCTTGCACTCTCTCTCTCTCTCTCTCATTATAGAAGCACTTATGGGATCGGTTTTAGCTTCTTGAATCTCACACTTCGTTGAATTAAACTTGAGATTTAGTTCTTCAGTTTCGGAGCTATGACGTGAACTTCGAAGTTCATTGCAAAGATTCGAATTTTTGTTTTTAATTCCCATTAGTTTTCAGTTTCTGAACTTCCATGACAAGATACCGTCTGTTTGTTTGATATCGTCTTTCAAAGTTTATATGTCATTTTTTTTCAATCCGTTTATTGTTTTTTATTAAATCTGAAATCGAAACGTGCTGCTCGAATTATAATGATCTCGGGGAATGCGAGAATGACCTCCGTAATCATCTACAGAGAATTTTGATGATGATGAGCATTGATTCTAGTGGTGCATTGTGGAAAGGCACACTTAATGAACCTTTTTTTGTTGGCATTTTACCACTTAATTAAATTAAATTAAATTAAATTAAATTAATAATACCACTCAATGAAATGCACTTCCAGTTTCGACTTCACTTCTTTTTACCAGAGCGCTTTGAACTTGTTTTCATTGAGAATTTCACAGCTGAAATCATTATTGGATATATTTTGCTCACCTACAAAATATTACACACACACACACACACACACACACACACACACACACACACACACACACACACACACACACACACACACACCACCACCACCACCACCACCACCACCATGCTAAATGCAAAGAGATAAATGGATAGCCTTTATAAGCATTATTCAGTATGGGCGATTCCTTTAGCTGAAGATATATATTACAATGTATATATAAGAAATGTGTATATATATATATATATATATATATATGAAAAAAATAGATTTAATGACTCCAAGACCGAGATAACATATAAAGATTTTAATGATAAATACTACTAGTTTCGGCATATAGCAGCCTTCTTCGGGTATTTATAAAGGAAAGGAATACTAATAAACATTGAATTATTTAAACAAACTGGAAATTACAGGTACAAATTGCCTCACATAATCGATACATAAAAACGTTGTATTTTTCAAGTTGTTCCAACTGGCGTGCCATTGTTTGTTGCAATTGTGCGTGCAAGTTCACGTGAACGCCAATATTGAATAACTGCAGCATGGCTATCTGGGATGTTATAACTTAAATTATTATTTAAGTGGACCGGGTTCAGTAGGATTTCCCTTGATTCTACGATTTTCCTTTCAAACTCATCTTCACAGCGAAAAATATTTTCTGATCTATTCCAGCATACAGAGTGGCTTTGTTGGTCATCATTAGGATTATTTGAAAAAAGAACATGACTGGATAACGCAGTTGCATGAGATCTTTTGTATGAGATGTCTCTCTTATGCTCTTCTATGCGTTGTTCAATAGATTTGTTAGTTTGACCAAAGTATGGGATATTGCAATCACACCACAATTTATATACTCCAGGGTACTTAAGGTTGTGATGAGTAGGTTTTGGATGGCTGATTAGAGAGCGGATTTTTGGAAGTGTGGTGAAGAAGGTCCTGATATTATATTTTTTAAGGACTTTAGCTATTTTCTTAGAGACTGTGCTAATGTATGGAATGGAGATGCTACCTTTAAAATTAATAGTCTCTGTTGTGCACTGCTTAGGAGGGTTCAGAAGAAATTTCTTAATTGTTTTTTCAGAGTATCCATTTTGTTTAAAAATAAGAGTGAGGTGATTCATTTCTTTTTGTAGTTCATCTTGTTCATTTAAGAGAGAACGTGCTGTGTTGTTTTGAGGACGGCGGTATAGTTATTTATTGATAGGTTTTGAAGAGTAGCCATTATTTGTGAAGGTTTTTTGGATGTAGTTCATTTTTCAGCTCTTCCTCATTTGACAATACAAACCTGGCAGGATGAGCCAGAGTGGAGATTACACTTAACTTCTGTGCTGGATAGTGGTGTGAGGACGCATGCAGGTATCTATCTGTATGCGTTGATTTTCTAAAATCCAGGTTTTTAAGGAGTCAGACATCTTAGAGTTTGATGCCTAAAAAGAGCAGAAATCCATTTTCACAATTTCGATGGTAAACTTGATGTCTGGGTGGAAGTTGTTTAAGTGATTTAAAAAGCAATGTGAAGATTATCTATTTCGTATTCCCAAATAAGAAATATGTCATCCACGTAACAGAGACAGATTTTAGGTTTAAGTGGGGAAGTAAAAATGAACTTTTCTTCAAAATCCTCGAAAAGCATGTTGGCTAGAACTGGAGACAGAGGGCTACCCATTGCCAATTCCCTATTTTGTTTATAATTTTTTTCTTTAAACTTAAAGTAGCCTGAATTAATACAGTGTGACAGTAGAGAAAACATCTTTTTTTTTGAGATCTTCTTACTTAAAATATTGAGAACCTCTTGAGTTGGAACATTTGTGAAGAGTGCCACTACATCAAAGATCGCCATAATATCTGAATTTTTGAGCTTTATATTTTTAATTTTTGAGACGAAGGCAGTTGAATTTTTAATCTAAGAAGGATATATTCCTGCTAAACCATTTAATGAGGATGCGAGATATTTTGATAACATACGTAGACGAGTCAATGCTATCAACAATTGCCCTTAGTGGACAATTTTATTTTTGTTCCTTTGGATGTAGAGAACGAAGAGAAAGGCGTATGTTTCTTGGAAGTTCCATGGTCTTTTTTAGAAGGTTGTTGGTTCTATTATGTATCTCTCTTGTTGGATATCTCTCTAACTCCGAGTATGTATCCGACTCTAATAACGCTAATATTTTGTTGAGGATGCATGTAGGTATCTATCCGTGTGAGTTGATTTTCTGAAGATCGAGATTATCACATAAACAGTAACCTTAGTTATAGTTTGCCAGAATCACAGAATCACATAGATCTGCTATCAGATACTGGCGCACTCATGAAGTCACACGCTCGCATATGCCTAACAATAGAACTGTAGCTTCAGTTCAAACTTAATTTTCAGTTCATAGTTCATAGTTCACAGTCTGTTATTGTAGTGGTACAATGTTTCTTTGTGGTGTTTTGTATTTGCTGTTCTCACGCCTGAAGAAGTCGGCATGCACGAAACATGTGTGTTAAATTAAATTAATTTGTTTTTCTAATTCTAATAATATATATATATATATATATATATATATGTAATAAATTTTTTAACTTGGGGATATTGTATATTAGGATAACTAATTAATTTTATAAACTTTGTTATTTTAACTCCTAATCCCAAGTATGCAAACAATTAAGTTTACGCCTGAAACAAAGTTCAAGTCTAAAGATGGTACAACACCAGGGCAACTCATTGTAAAGGTGGGTAAAGTTCTGATCACTATTCTTAGTATTTTCCCATAATATAAAGCACATCTCACTAGAAGATGTATACTGCAATGCATTATGGGTGGGGTCACTACCTAGACTGGTTTCAACCTTTTTTACCCACCCATAATGCATTGCAGTATACATCTTCTAGTGAGATGTGCTTTACATTATGGGAAAATACTAAGAATAGTGATCAGAGCTTTACCCACCTTTACAATGAGTTGCCCTGGTGTTGTACCATCTTTAGACTTGAACTTTGTTTCAGGCGCAAACTTAATTGTTTGCATACTTGGAATTAGGAGTTAAAATAACCAAGTTTATAAAATTACTTGGTTATCCTAATATACAATATCCCCAAGTTAAAAATTTTATTACATCTATATCTCCTCCAGAGATTTTTATTATTAAAAACAAAAACGCCTTGTTGCAACTTCTATAGGTAAAGTTGATAAGGTTGAACTTTGTTTCAGGCGCAAACTGAAAACGTGTATTATTGATGATGAATTGATAATTCATCATCAATAATACACGACACTAAACACTAACACACGAGCCGCCAACTTTTTTCGCCCCTTTTAAACTCAAAATTTTTCATTGGAGTTCGCGCCTTGTGCGCTCCGTTTTATAGCACTGCAAGAAACGAACTTCAATGAAAAATTTTGAGTTTAAAAGGGGCGAAAAAAGATGGCGACTCGTGTGTTAGTGTTTAGTGTCGTGTATTATTGATGATGAATTATGAATTGGTTTGATATGTTTTTAGCGATTTATATTTATGCTTATTCATTAGTAATAGTAGTTAATTGCTTGCTACCATAAACAGTCACTTTATTTTCCACAGTGCTTTATCCAGGTAAGTCATTTGTAATTACAAGCGCGATTCGCTAGGCCTACATTGCTAGTAGACTAACTCAGTCTACAGGACATTTACTGGCAAGCTTCAAGCCCTGCGGGATCATATATTGCTAGTAGTCCGTCTAGGTCTACAGGATACTTTGCTGGCAGGCCCCCGGCCCTGCGGGATTATTATACTGCTTTTAACCCATCTCTGCTGGCAGGAAATCGCCACTTTGAGATGGACAACATCAAAGATCACATCCAGTCCCTTAACAAGGAGCAGTCTTTAGAAGTGCTCAAACTTATAATAAGCAAATTAGAAACTGACTGGCCAGGATTCATAAAAGAGTACATTCACTCTAATGATGGAGCAATGAGATCTCACAAGAGGATCTCATTGCTGCTCTGTCACCAAAATCCCCCTGTCAAAACATCTCTCAAGGGGAGCCCACTTACAAAAGAAGAAGAATTATAGAAGACCAGATGGATGAAGACACATGTACATTAGAAGTCCTAAAGAACACCGAAAAGGTTCCACCAGTAATACTTAGGGACAAGGACAAATGGACCACTGTCACCACAGCCCTTCGAGAACACAAAATTGCATATTCCTGGGCAAAAAATCAAGATGGAGTCAAAATCCAACCAGCCTCAGTCACTGACTACAGACAGCTAACAAGACTAATGGATAACAAAAGTCTCCCATATCATACTTTTGCTTTACCCAGCGAGAAAAATCTCAAGGTTGTGCTTCGCAGAGTGACCGAGGGTGTCACCTGTGAAGAAGTCACCACTGATCTCATGAGTCGGAACCTAACACCAGTGAAAGTGAGCAGGATGCTCAGGGCAGATAAAAGACCAATGCCACTAATACTCGTAGAAATTGATAAGACACAGAAAGAGATTTATGAATTAACAACGATATGTGGCCTCAGAATTTCTACTGACCCACTAAGGAAGAAGTCGATGGCTGGGCAGTGCCATAGGTGCCAAAGGTTTGGCCATGCCCAAAAACTCCGCAAGGCAAATTACAGATGTTTAAAATGTGGCGAGGGCCACATTTTAAACATCTGTAATTTGCCTTGCGGAGTTTTTGGGCATGGCCAAACCTTTGGCACCTATGGCACTGCCCAGCCATCGACTTCTTCCTTAGTGGGTCAGTAGAAATTCTGAGGCCACATATCGTTGTTAATTACAGATAAGACACAGAAAGAGATTTATGAATTAACAACGATATGTGGCCTCAGAATTTCTACTGACCCACTAAGGAAGAAGTCGATGGCTGGGCAGTGCCATAGGTGCCAAAGGTTTGGCCATGCCCAAAAACTCCGCAAGGCAAATTACAGATGTTTAAAATGTGGCGAGGGCCACCAGACAGTCATGTGCACAAAACCAAGATCCACTCCAGCTAAATGCGCAAATTGTGGAGGACCTCACACTGCAAACTACAAGGGATGCATTACACACCCAAATAACAGAGGGTTACAAAAAACTACCCCTCCAACACAATTCAGCGATGCTCAAGCCAGCCCTGCTAATCACACCCCAGCCCAAACTATCAGTAGCCCAACAACTCAAGAAAGAAAACAAATGCCTAAAACTTATGCAGAGGCAGCACGAACAAAGGCGACTCCATCTCATGACCATATAGGCTCAAATCTAACTTCAGTACTAACTGCCTCACTAGCTACCATGTTACAAGAATTCAGTTTGATGAATCCTTCACCATCCTCCACGAAAAGATTCCTACAAGGTACCCACTCAATTCTGACAGCCCTCAACAATGAATAGAAGAAAATTCCATCCCAACTCTCTCATGATCACGGCATGGAATGCCAACGGACTCAGCAATAAACCCTAGAACTACAAGAGTTCTCTCACAGGCATAATCCTGACATAATACTGGTAAAAGAAACACATCTCAGGCTAGCTAATAATCCCAAATTACGGAACTATACTATGTACAAAACAGATAGACTAACCGGAAGTGGAGGAGGAACAGCTATATACATTAAAAACTATCCAAGCCACAATGTTCTGACAAATCCCCAAACCAAGAACCTAGAGATAACAGGCATTGAAGTTAATACCAACAATGCTGGCAATATCAAAATCTACGCTGTATATAATCCACCCAGCATTCCATTGCTGGTATCCGATTTGGACCCCATTCTCGGCTTCTCCGACTCCATCATCATGGCTGGTGACTTTAATGCCAAACATACAGCCTGGCATAGCTCCACAATCAATGATAAAGGTCGAATTCTAAACCATTACGCAACGCAAAATTCTATTGTTGTAACCGGACCGACAGAGCCCACCCATCATAGCTCAACTGTAAGTTCAGATGTACTTGACATAATTGTCCTCAAAAAAATCAGATACCAATACCAGCTGGAAGTAATTGAACTTTCAATTGAACTTTCTGATGAAAAATGAACTTTCATCAGATCATAACCCTATTCTGCTTAAACTTGGTACACAAGAACAATTCTCCTCTCCCCACTCTTTCATATCTTGGGATAAACTCACCAGAATCTTACCTGATCACATTGGCCCAGTGCCTACTGTTCATACTAAAAAGGAGATAGAAATGGCTGCAATCAACTTTACCAATCAAATAAAAAATGCAATAAAGGCAGTTACCCAAACCACAGTTTTTCACCCTAGTGGACGGATCCCCGAGGAAATTATGGATTTAATTAGACTGAAAAACAAAGCCAGAAAGCGGTATCATAACACAAGAGCTCCTCAAGATAAAGCAAATTTGAACAAATTAAACAGACAAGTACGTGAAGCCCTCCAGACACATCGAAACCGGGAGTGGGAATCTAAGCTAACAAAATTAAACCCTGAGGACAACTCCATATGGAAGTTTCTGCGAACCTTCCGCACCAAAAGACAACTTTTACCCCCAATTCAAACCTCGAAAGGAATAGCTCACAATGATGGGGAAAAAGCAGAGGCTCTAGCCGACAGCTTGGAAAGTCAATGCAACCCCTCATATGAAAATTTGAACATCAATCTTATCTACAAGATTCACCGCCGAGTTAGGCAGGCCATAACAGAACAAAAAGATGATCTAGAATCTCTCACACCCACTTCTCCAACAGAAGTTATAAACATTATAACCCACCTGAACAACAATAAAGCTCCAGGCCCAGATGGAATTACTAACAGAATAATTAAACTTCTCCCCAGAAAAGCCATTGTACATCTAGTCAGCATAATTAATGCCATCCTCAGATTCCAGTATTTCCCTTTAACATGGAAAATAGCAGATGTCACACCAATCAAAAAGATGGGAAAAAACGCTCAACTCCCTGAAAACTACAGACCTATCAGTCTTCTGTCTAACCTTGGAAAGATTGCAGAAAAAGTAGTCCTTACTAGACTTCAATCACAAACGGACCAACTACATATAATCCCAAATGAGCAATTTGGATTCAGAAAAACCATTCTACGGTTCAGCAGATCCACAGGCTGATCGAATACATTTCCGAAGGCTTCAACGGAATCTTCATACAGCTGCAGTCTTTTTAGATGCTGCAAAGGCTTTTGATAAGGTGTGGCATCAAGGTCTTCTCTACAAACTCATCACATTCAATATACCTATTCATCTAGTTAAAATAATTCACTCTTACCTCAGAGACAGATACATGCAAGTCAAAATAAATGAAACTGTATCAACCAGACGCAAGGTTCTGGCGGGAGTACCGCAGGGCTCACTCTTGGCCCCCTTGCTGTTTTCTATCTATATTGCTGATGTCCCTCAAAACCCAAGCTCAACCATCACTGCATTATTAGCCAGATCTCTCAGCCCAAAACTGGCTATTAAGAGACTCCAAAGCAGCATTCACACGCTGGAAAGATGGTTTATGGACTGAAGAATTCAAACCAATCTACAGAAGAGCTCAGCTATATTGTTCACTAGAAAAAAGCCTCAAATCAAGGAAGATATACATTTACTAGGTGTTAAAGTCCCATGGCAGAATACAGTCAAATATCTTGGAGTAATTCTGGATAAAAAACTACAATTCACCAACCATATAGAACACATAAGTTCAAAGACGTCTAAAGCAATAGCGCAGCTCTACCCCATGATCAACAGAAAAAGTAAATTAGATACTCAGAACAAACTGCTCATATACAAGATGGTAATACGCCCAGTCATAACTTATGCATCTCCTGCGTGGAGTCACACTTCGAAGACAAATATTCAGAAGCTGCAGAGAATACAAAACAAATGTCTGAGAATGAGTTTAGATGCTCCATGGTTTATCAGAAACTTCCAAATCCACAGAGACGTCAGCATTCCCTACATCACAACTCTTCTTCATGATCTAGCTGAAAAGTTCTTCAATAAGACAATTAATCATCCGAACCCACTGATCAAGCAAGCTTCAGACTATAATGAAGCAGATTTCTGCAAATACAAGAGACCCAAGTCAATTCTATGCTCAGCTGAACAGAGTTAACCTCACTGCCCTTTCAGGGCGAGCTTAAAGCTCAATAATTCTCCACCCAAAGAACTTTCCTTTTCAGATGGAGGAGAATATGAAAAGCATTTATGCTTCACCCATCAAGTCAGTACCGTTATGCGTTATGCAGGAGCAAACTTAATTGTTTGCATACTTGGGATTAGGAATTAAAATTAAAATAACCAAGTTTATAAAATTACTTGGCTATCCTAATATATATATATATATATATATATATATTCAACCGCACTTTACAGATCAAACTGATAATAAATGCGTGCAGGTATGGCTAGACATTATCGGATGACCTACAATCCGTTCGGTACTAATAACATAATCCAACACAATTTTTGCTGACTTTTATATGAGACTTTTTTTACTAATTTGGGTGCGCTGATTTCAAATATCAAACCGATTTTTCTCTATCACGTCAGGTTTTTCCTCTATGGCATTTTCTTTTTGCTAATTTGTAAGTTTTTGATAGTTTTAAGGAGGCAGTACTATTTAGAGGATCAAAAAAATCGATTTTTTAATATTATTTTCTGAACGTATGTACTTTTAAAAATCTGTTCCTAACTTTTTATCAAGAAATTCGAAAAATTCCCAAAGATATAGACTATTATTCAAAGCGGTGCGCAGATCAGAATCGGAGCGCTCACCGTTCTCGCTTGTTAATAAACGAATAAATGCATAAGAACTTGCAACGGCACGTACTGGCGCTTTGAATGCGAGAGAGGCCGATAATTAGATGCATAACTACTTAACAATATTCATTAAAAATTACAAGAATATTTATTAAAAAAATAACAATTTTACTCACACGAGTTTCAGGGAATAAATTTTTGTTTGTAGCAATTTCTGCTGTGTGTTCTGTTTTGGCAATCCCTTTGAATACTCCAACAGTAGTCGGCCATCATTTGAGAATCCCATCTTCCATGGTACCGGTCTTCCATAGTTTTTAAGTCTTGATGAAATCTTTCGCCTTGTTCATCGCTTACAGCACCTAAATTCTCGGGAAATCTATCAAGATGACTGTATAGGAAATGAAGCTTTATGCTCATGTTGCAACCTAGGCACTGGAAATTTTCAAGCATTGTTTCCACTAGATCTTTGTAATTGCATGCTTTTTTGTTTCCAAGAAAATTATTCGCAACCATCGTAAATGAAGTCCAGGCCTCTTTCTCAATTTCGTTCATAGAGTTGATGAAATTTGGGTCTCTCATTAAAGTTCTAATTTGTGGTCCATCAAATACACCGGCTTTAATTTTTTCATAACTAAGTCGTGGAAATTTTTCACATATGTATTGGAAACAGTCACCTTGTAAATGTAAAGCTTTAACATACTGCTTCATAAGACCTAGTTTGATGTGTAGAGGTTGAAAAATGATTTTTTCTCTGTCGATTAAAGGTTGATTTATAACATTCTGTTCTCCAACATTTAAGGATATTCTAAGACTCCAGTGTTGGTTTCTAGCTCGACTATCCCAGAAGAATAGAAAACACGGAAACTTTGTATATCCTCTTTGAAAGCCAAGTAAAAAATTCACCATTTTAAGATCCACACAGATGATCCAGTAATGTTCTATAAATTTTAATAACTTCAGAACCTTTTTAATGTCCTCATATGTTTCCTTTAAGTGGACGGAATAGCCAATTGGAATTGAGCCATATACATTCCCATTGTGTAGTAAGTCACACTTGAGACTTCTGCTTGAACTGTCGATAAATAAACGCCACTCATTTGGATGATATTGTACAACACTCATTTCAGTTAGTAAACCTGACACATTGTTACAGTAAACAAACCCACACTCGTGTTTAAAATATTGTACAAGATTACTTTCCCTGCTACGATAAAAAGTTATCTTCGTATCTTGCTCCAGTAAGTTTTTTTCAATTAATCTTGAAGTTAACAATTCCGATGATTCATTTGATAGGCCCCAATCTCTTACTAGGTCATTCAATTCCGCTTGAGTAAAACGTTGCGGTCCAGAACTAGAAATTAAATTTTCATTGTCTAATTCAACATCCGGGTCTTGCTCCTCAAGAACATCTGGCATATTCCGATCATGCTCGTTCTCAAGTAAAGGAAGTCCTTTATAAATTGGCACGGCTATTTCATTGGAATGAGCAACTGGCCGAATTGCTGAGTCGAGATTTGGATACACAATTTTTTTTCTTATTCTTCTTATTATAACCAGAAGTCTGAACTAAACAAAAATAGCAATCATCTACGTGATTTTTCGGTTCACGCCAAATCATTGGAATGCCAAAAGATAATTTTTGGCGTTTTCCCTTGCTCCACTGTCGTAAATTTTCTACACATGACTTACACACTTTATTTGGAGCCCATGAATTGTCCTGATCTGCAAGTTTTACGTCAAAGTATGCAAAGTACACTTTCTTAACGAAATCAGTGATATTTGTCCTTTGACTGGGAATAGTAAAGCTGCCACAAATGTAGCAGAAGGAATCTACACTATTGACACATTTTCTTCACTGCCGACTAACATGCAATTAACAAGACAAAAAAAAAACAGACTTTATTGAAACGTTATAAGCGCTCATCATACTTTCACGATCGATTAACGATTGACTGATTTCGATCGTTCTTTGTCCGCTGTGACGCATATAGCATTCATTTGTTTTAGGCAGTTGCCATCGCCTACTTTTCATCACCTAAATGTATTAGGTCGGTTATCGGCGTCTCTCCCATTCAGCGCCAGTACGTACCGTTGCGAGTTCTTACGCATTTATTCGTTTACTAACAAGCGAGAGCGGTGAGAGCTCCGATTCTGATCTGCGCACCGCTTTGAATAATAGGCTATATCTTTGGAAATTTTTCGAATTTCTTGATAAAAAGTTAGGAACAGATTTTTAAAAGTACATACTTTCAGAAAATAATATTAAAAAATCGATTTTTTTGATCCTCTAAATAGTACTGCCTCCTTAAAACTATCAAAAACTTACAAATTAGCAAAAAGAAAATGCCATAGAGGAAAAACCTGACGTGATAGAGAAAAAATGGGTTTGATATTTGAAATCAGCGCACCGAAATTAGTAAAAAACAAGTGTCAGATCATAATCAGCAGAAAAAAATTTGTTTTTGTTGGCCAGTGTTATCTATTATCGGAATGGATTCGCCTTTACTGCCATGCGCAGAAGTGTTGATGGCTCTCTCATCTGTGGTCTAACTATATACTGTATATGATTTGGATCCTGTTACTCAGTATTTTATCTCTAGCTGTAATCTCGGGCCCAATATTACTTATGGCCTTTCATTTTGTCAACATGTTTACGCCAGACTTGGATTTCAGAAGACATAACTGTCGCACAATAGAATAAACGCCCACTATCCAACAAATAACATTCGTCTACTGTTAACAGCTGAAACACTTTAACTTTCCTTATACATTAAGATTATGCATGTATTATTATAAAGTATTAATAAGTTACACTATTTTGATAATCGAAGGGGGGAGGCTGCCATATTGTACTCTATTATTTTAGATCATACCAGTTTTCTCTTGACTATGGTCAAATTATAAAATAAATCAATCCCTCAATACATCTTATTTCCATGAGGCGGTTTAGATCTATCTAACTTTGTGGAGTTTAATCAAACTCCACCATCAACCATTCAGAGATAACTGGCCCAAGACTGTCACTGATTTTAAACGGTATTGCCTTAGTATTTTAGGAACCTCATAACTTCCAAGTGTTATATATATATATATATATTTCGTCCTGTAAACTTAAGAAAATGAAGCTTAGAAAGCAGTTTCAGACAATAAATATGTTGTGTTAAGGTCAATATTTACGAGATGGCGGCACTTGTTAGCAGTCTCTGTACTTCTTGCTTCTTAAAATTAGTGATAGTCATTGGCCAGCTATCTCTGAATAGCTACCAGTGGAAACAACTGCCCACTCAATCTCCAAAAGTTGTATTGGGATGAAACGGTCTCGTCATAATTTTTGTAAGTTGAGCAACAGTTAGGCTTCTATAAACCTATAGAAATGAATTCTTCCTCCATAGATAGCGCTATATCGTGTGAAGAAAGAACCTTCTCAGTGTGATTCTAATCGCCTACTAGATGAACTTTCTGAAATTTCTCTCAGAAATTAAGTTTTTCGTAGTAATCTCAAGAAAATCGACTGTAGCACATACATTATTTTAGCAATAAAATGTATTATATTATATTATGAGCGGGAAATGGCGGCACTTTTCTGCCATCATTTCAATGGACGAGTTTTAAAATTAGTGAGAATCTCTGAAGAGATAACTTATTTGGCTAACTGTGGGATTTGGTTTCCCCTCAGGCTCCAAAGTCAGAGAGAGAGGACTAAAAGGGCTCCAACTATTCCATATGGGAATAAGTATTTGCGTGTTTATTTATTGACAATTGGATAAAAGGGAGTGGTGCAAAATTTTACACAGCAACAACAGTACCACAATCGTTTCTCTGCCCTGCTTGCAGTTTCCTTTTTTATTTTTATTACAAATTGGTATACTTTCTTTCTCTTTCAGCCATTCCAACACAAATTAGACACTTTGTTTCATACACTGTTTCCACCTTCCAATCTACCTTCTTCTGATTAAAATCTTCCGTTAGAATAACCTCATTTTTATATGCTCCATCAATTTGCCTAAACATTTCGCTATCAGCACCCTACATTTTCTGGCCTAAAGCAACAACTGATTAAATATACCAACCAATCAACTCTAACTTCACAAAATCAAAATCACCACGTGTACAATTTTTAACTTTCATATATTGTGTACACAGTTGTTCTCTATCATTCCCAGCACTCTGCTTACTCTTTTCACCTTTCTTCTGTAAAACTATATATACTTCAATTTCTATTACGGATAGCAGATCATTCTTAGACAACCAAGTTTCACTTAAACCAATTTTTGTACCGACTCTATTAATGGAAGAAAATTATTATTAGAATGGGCAACTCCAAGGAGTCCTTAGACTCATCGAGAGAGGCCCTAACATCATGTCAAGAACACCCATTCAACGTTCACACAATATCTTATCATACTTTGCCATGAATTCATTTAGTCATGGCACCCACAACAGAATCTTGCAGCTTATTCCAATCATTTACACTCTACAAACAAAAAAAACCCTAGTTCTAACACTCTTGCCCAGCTTCCATGGATGGCCTCTAGTCCTCCCACTATGTCCTATTCTCAAAAATATCTTCTGAAACTAATCTTATAGAAACCCTTCAGTAATTTGAATGTCTCAATCATATCGTCCGTTTTCTGCCTATCAGCCAATTTCTGCAACCCACAAATCTTCAACCTATTCTCATAAGGTTCATTCCATAGAACTGCTATCATCTTGGTCACTCGTCTCTGGATCCTCTCCATCAAGAAGAAACCCTGGCACCCAAATCTGGGCACAATAGTCTAGATAGGGTCTTATCAAGGCTCGATACAGAGGAAGAATAACTTGTCTCTGCTTGTCAAAGTACTTTTCAGCAACCAAGTGATTTGATGAGCTGATTTAGCCACTTTTGCGATGTGCCCCCTAAACTTCAACTCCCTTTCCACCAATACTCCCAAATCCCTGGCCTCGTCAATCTCCTGAGTACAGTTCCACCAATGTGGTATATTAGGTTAGGTATCTAACCTAACCGAATCAAATGCAATTTTTTTACTCACTCGATGGTTAGGTTAGGAGGAAAGCATCTTGCTGGAATGTAACCTAACCAAACCAACGGTCTGCCGCAAGTTCCTGTACTACTGCACGTCACGGCGACGTCAACTTGGCGTAACTTCTGGTTTCATCCCCCCTCTGGTGACCTCACATCCGATTGCGAACGAACACGGGGTACCTCGCACATAAAAATGCGTCCGCTCCGGTCTCCCGTAGAATGCCATGTTAACGAACTGCCCGTTGGAAGACCGAGTCCGATTTTGGAAATGGATTCATTCAAAAACAAATAACGAGCTCCAATTCATATGAACTGTGCTGTTATCATTGAAAGGTAAGAAATTGTCTGATATGCTACGTTTGGTATTTAAAGAGGAATGATTCAAACTTAATAAGAACCCATCTTACAGGTCCTATTCATGGACCTGTAAGGTGGAGGTACTGATCCCACAATTCACTCTTAATTGCATTGTCATCACCTCCATGTATTTTGTCATGGAAGTAATCCAAGTTAACCGAATTAAATATTACCCATACAATGATGTCTTATATTTTTCTGCCGACCCCTTTGGCGACCACTGATGTAGACTCACATACTAGCAGTAAGTCATCTTTTAGCCTTTTTTAAATGTTTTTTTTACATTTTCTGCTATTTACACTTTTTTCCATCAGTCCCCTCAAAAGCGTAAAAAAGGGGTTTTATTGTATATTTAAAAAATTACAAAAATCTTCCACATTCACTTCACCAACATTAATGATATAAACAAACCTAAATGATGAGCACCACCTGCAGAAATCCCAACCTGATCTCTCATATTTGAATGAACCTCAAATCTCGGCAACAAACACAACCCATCTTAACTGTATAAACTACATCCCAAATTGCCTTGGTATTTTGTGCAGTCCAAACTTCTTTGCCGGCGATGCCTGATCTTGAATCTTTCCTTCCTGACCTTGTGTAT
This sequence comes from Typopeltis vanoorti, assembly GCF_054136105.1. Classification (NCBI taxonomy): domain Eukaryota; kingdom Metazoa; phylum Arthropoda; class Arachnida; order Uropygi; family Thelyphonidae; genus Typopeltis; species Typopeltis vanoorti. The sequence goes on along the minus strand of NC_143556.1, from coordinate 71,338,483 downwards.
CATGTATCTTAACTGATTTCCCTGCCTCATGTTTCATTCATCTACTGTCTCTACATTCCCTCAATTCTGAAAATTATTTTCTCTATTTTATCCACTGACTTCATAAAATCCAAACTTCTTAACAGTGAATCTTCCTTGGTGATATTCATGTCCAGAATTCTAATTTGCTCTCTTTTTCATGACCAACCCTTCACAAAGCCATATTGTCCCTCAGAGAGATATTCTTATCCACCCATTCCCGAATTCTCTTTTTGACCAACTTTTCCAGTACTTTTACGACCACCCCTGAGATACTGATTGTCTATAATCTGCTGTCACAAATAAGATCCTCCTTTATGCAAAGGAATTATTTTGTCCTCCTTCTTATCCACCTTAACTGTATAAACTATATACAGTTAAGGTGGGACTTTGACTAGGCTGTTTAAGTTTCAGCTCTGGCAAGTTCCCTTGCACAGGCTCTTAAAACAAGCCGATATCGCATCCAATCCCAGCTGTATTTGCATTCAGATTCTGCAATATCCAAAGTACTTCCAATTCATCAACCTCTGTTCTCACATCAGTCCCTGTCACCTCTGCAATAACTATATCTTCTCTTTCTTGATATACCCTTGTAAAATGGTCACTCAGTAGTTCAACAATTTCGTCTACCTCTGTACCATATACACTCATTAAAGTTATCCTTCCATAGCCATTCTTCCTCCTGCTTACCAAATTAAAAAAAAAAGCCTTCCTTACTATGCTGGTGGTCACTTCTCCATATATACCTTCCACTACATCATTTTTTGCAACTCTTGCTTAATGATATTACTCATCCATCAAACTCCTATCCAATTTACTATCCTGACCATGGGTATACAGTATGATGTTTATTATTATTATTATTATTCCTGATACCTCCAAGGAGTCCGAAGACTCATCGCGGGAGGACATCTTCAACTATCTCTACACCTTACCTCTACTACGAATCAACGCCATCTACCGCCCACCTCCAACACCACCACAACTAGTAATTTTTGTCTGTAAATTGCGTGTGTTCTGAAGGGCCGATTTGTATGTATGCGGGATGAAAAACCCGAGTTTCCGGGAGAAAAAACCCTGCTACCTCCGTATGAGATCGGCTAACTCACCATCGATTGAAATCGACCAGATAAAGATTCCTCCCGTCGCGACGAGAATCGAACTTAGGCCTATTCCAATCGAAGGGCGCAATGTACCATCGTTCTTCCAATTGCGCTACGGAGGCGCTACGGATGTTTCCTCCAGATACCTCTTAACTATCATCCATGCATAGATATTTATGCTATGGTACTGCTTGAAGCTATCTCCTAAGTGTATCATAATCACCTGCCTTGTAGTTCCACATATACTCCTTAACTGGAATTTCTACATGTTTTGCTACCTTCCAAAGATCACATGATCTTGGGAGGTAGCAAAATGATCACTTTTCCCAATTGGAAGCATAGCTATCTTAGTCATATCAGTAATGTGAAAGATCTGTTAGACAGGTCTTTCACATCCTCCCTCATACAATACTTCTCACTTTCAGGTCAGTGGTTCCAGCCAAAACAATCAATTCTTTCACCTTCCCTTTCTGCATTCTAATAGTATTACTAATATTAATTTTTGCACCCGAAAAACACGATTTTGTAGTGCTTTCATGAAGTACTCCCCTCAACATAGAATCAGCATAAAAAATTAACTGCTTAAGCTCTTTTGTTTATTCTTAAGGTTTCTTTTTTTGCTTCAAACCATTTCTTTTTTTCTGTTCTTACTTCCACTGATCTCTAGCTATTTCTGCAGTCTTTCAATTTTGTGCTTTGTCCTGTGAAAGACTACATGCAAGCATGCTGTTTCTTTATTGTCTTCTATGTCCTGCTGAACTTATGCCACCACACTTTTAGTACTATCACCGATATTTACTTTTTCTGGTCTACTATCACGTAATTTTTTCTCTCCACATTCACTCTCAAAACATTTATTACACACTCTCAGCAGTGTTGCTCTCCTTCCACAAGTCTTTCAACTTCCATGATGAGTACATCTCACAAATTTGCATTGTACAAAATCACACAAATTTAACTCGCCCAACAAAGATGTCATGGTTGCCATTGTTCTGTTATGCATAGGTGCTGCACCAACAATATATAGTTTAAGGAAATATACACATTTTACTTATGACTAAATAAGTCAGTATTATTGGCAAAAATTACTTATCTTTCCACAGCATTATGAATCAATGACATTCACCACATAAGACAAACATCAATCACGACAATTAATTATGCAGACCACAATCATTCTACTTTCTTCTAAGGGTTTAAGAAGAGCAGCATCTGCCAGATGCTGGCAGATTCCTCCCCTTTCTTCTACATGAACTTTCAAACAACTTCCATTGTTTTGTCTGACTATCCAAGCTTGCACCCTCCAACTGTTTAACAAACTCATCAACAGATTCATTCCATTTAACTTCTTGCACACATACACAGCACTAATGTGCTACGGGTTTTTCAACTTTTCATGTGTGAGGCTGATATTAAACAAAAAAAAAAAAAAAAAAAACTCCTAGCATCAACTGTCGATCTGTAAACCATATTAAAGCCTTAACCATTCATAATGGTGAAAGGTTGCATCATTAAAATTATCTATAGGTAACATTAGCTGAGAGAAATGATACATGAGGGTGCTACATACAATACAGGAAGACTTCTTCTTCTTTTCAGCCATTTTCTGTCCACTGCTGGATGAAGGCCTCCTCCAGTTCTTTCCACCTTTCTCTGTTCTTGGCAATGGTTGACCAACTTTCCCAAATAAACTCTGACAGTTCACTCCACCTTCTTTTAGGACGTCCTCGGCTTCGTTTCCCGTCTTCAGGAATCCAGTTCGTAAGTATGGTGGTCCATCGCTCATCTTCTCTTCTGGATAAATGTCTGGCCCATTTCCATTTTCGTTGCTTGTGAAGAATGATGTCAGTGATGCAAGTCTGGCTTCTTATTCAAGTGTTTCGCTTCTTATCTTTTAATTGGATTAGCTGTGCTCTCCTACCAGGATCTTGGCTGACAACCTACAACACGGTCAAAAACCCTGATGGAACTGATATAGATGGCAGTGCCAATATTTCAGTGAAGTCTGGAGGGCCATACCCAGGAAGTCTTAGTATCATGCCTCTACATGGAACCCCCCCTCCCAGGAAACATGGTATCGTAATGAGTCATGGCAAAGTTGATACTAAGCATAGAGCTGGCAGAAAGCTATAAAATGCATCTCCCAAAATGTTATGTGGCCAGCGTGGGAGATTAGGCTACAACCCCTCCACTACAATGCCAAGAAGAACAAAGAAAGGCCATAAACCCCAGGGCAAGAATGGGCAATCACTGGATATGACTAAATTTCCCCAACTATATGACTACTCTGATCGAAACCATTTATGGAGACCAGTGAATGATGCAGTGGGGAAGCTTTCCCAAATAATAAACAATACTGGAATAACCCAAAGAACTCATAAATATAACAGTAATCCTCTTTTCCTCTATATAGGAACATCTGATTGTGGAACACTTAAGGAAGAGGAAGACATTACCATCTTATAGCAAGAACTAAAATCTATTAAATGGGGCATCATAGGTTTAAGTGAAGTTCGCAGACAGGATGAACATTTAATAAAACTAAAAAATGGAGACTACCTATACTATTATGGGAAAACTAAAGGACAATACGGAGTGGGATTTCTAATTAAGAATACAATTATGCACCTTATAGAAGAATTTAATTATACAGATGAAAGAATAATTGAAATTACACTTAAAATTCTCTGTTTAGCCTTCATTGATTATGATGATTCCATCAAAACTAACACAATAATCAACGCACTCCAGAATCAGGGAGTTCCTGGAGAATATATGGACCTCCTCCAGGCAATACACCTCACTGCAACAACAAAAATCCAACTTCACACGAGTAGTAATAAAATATCAATTGATAAAGGTGTCCGACAAGGAGACTCTCTATCACCCAAAATCTTTACAGCAGTCTTCAAGAAATATTTAATAATATAAACTGGACAAACCTTGCTATAAAAATTAATAACAGAAACTTAACACATCTAAGATATGCAGATGATATAATTTTTGCAAACACTCCAGAAGACCTTAATATAATGATAGAAGACCTATATCATGAAAGCAGAAAAGTCTGTCTAAAGATAAACAGAGAAAAAACTAAAATCATGTTTAATCGTTTAGTAACACCAAAAAACATAATAATAGAAAACAATTTTTTGGAAAGAGTCTCTTCATATACATACTTAGATCATCTCATTGACCTAAACTGTGGACTCCAAAGGAAATAAATAGGAGAGTTCAACTTGCATGGAGTGCATTCAGAAAATTGAAAAACATTTTTCAAAACGATGATGTCCCACTCTGTTTAAAACAGGAAGACATTTAATTGGTGTATACTTCCAGTCATCTCATATGGTTGCGAAACTTGGTCGCTAACAAGAACACTGGCAAATAAATTAACAACTCAAAGAAAAATGGAGAGGTTGATGCTAGGCATCGCATTAAAAGAACAGGAAGACTAAGGAAGCTAAAACTAAAAGACCAGGGAATGCTTGGAAGTGTGATCTGGAAATCTTGGGAGTTCAACGAGGAAATAATCAAAAAGCAATTCAAAGAGCTACAGGAGTTGAGGTTTATAGTAGAGACTACAAATGTGTTTCACATAAGACAAACATCAATGATGACAATTAACCATGCAGACCACAATGGTGTAAAGAATATCATGACTGGTCTGAAAATCACTGGAAATGGAACTAATTGAACTAAACCCTTTTTTGACTGGATGGGTAAGTGTAAGTGTGGCAGAACCTGAAGAATGCCTTATGCTCAACTGTATGACTTAGACCACAAAACATGGCGGCAGTGTTTTACTGGTCTGGAAGTGTTCCTTGTGGTGTGAACTCTGACCTTCACTTGCAGTGTCTTGAAACAGATATGCAATACTCTACATTATGACATTTTACAGACCTCATGTTTTTCTCTCAATCAAATAACACATTATATACTGTTAATAAGTGCTACCATAACACAGAGAACAATCATATTGTAAAACTTGACTGGGACCTGCTAGGATGCTTAATCTTAACCCAATATAATACATAAATGTATTTAAATGACTCAGGGGCTGGTTTAAGCTCGTCTACAGATTTAATGGACTGAAAAACAGCACAATAAAATGATTAAACACGTTTAATAGTTCCAATATTTCGGCTGTGCCCAGGCTAGCTACTAGCACTCAAAGAGTGCTAGTAGCTAGCCTGGACAGTTGGGTGAAGTCTAAGAATCACTGTTTCCCAATTCTTGAAAAGTTTCACATAATCATATTTATTAATATTTTGTTGTTTTTTTTTTAAAAACAAATCTGCTGCTGATTCCAATAAAAAATAATCCAAGTTTGTATTTGCTGCAGTGAAGTATAGTAGTTCCCCCCCCCCCCCATTTAATTTTATGCAAAGTGGCCAAACATAGTCAGCTAGACTTAACTGGCCACAATTGTGATGGCAGATATATTTGTATTCTTCAAGGCAGATCTCCAAGAATAAAGAATGAGGTGCACATCTGGAACAGGGGGGGGGGGGTTAATTCTTAGGAGAGCAGAAAAGCACTGGCTGTCCATGGGCAAACTTAAAAGGTTATGTAATCTAGAAGCACACTAACAAAGTGCAGTTAGTTGTTGGGTGAGAACTGCTAATTTAGAGTATTCCAAGTTAAAAAGAATAATAAGGAAGTTATTTATTTTTCCCCATTAAATAGTAACGCTACACATTCACTACTGAATGTAAAAAAATGTACAAAAAGACCTAAAATAAAGAGCCTATAAGTGATTAATAGTGATTCAAGAAATGGATACTGATTATAAAATCTGATGTTCAGATGCCAAAGAAAATGGAATCCAAACATCTGATTTATTACATCTGTTTCTAACAAAAGAAATTAAGAAGCTTTTAATTATTTTTCAAGATAAATGAAACAGGTACGTAATAAAGAACAAAAACAGAAATATCAAATGTCATTAGATAAAAAAAGTGAGGATATATCACAATGGTATTGAAAATCTGTTTGGAATAAGTGAAAATATCACAAGTTCCATAAAACTTCCTGGATATATCCTGCTCCTTCTAATATTCTTTTAGTAAATTAAACATATATATATATATATATATATATATATATATATATATATATATATATATATCCATTATTGATTGTGATAAAAAATTAACTAAGTTTCTTAAGAAAATTACAACAAAAAAAGCAACATTTTGGAAGAATTTGAATAATATTAACAGCCTTTTCCCTAAATTTGAAATATTCAATTATACTAATTGTTAAATGATGCATTAGGTCCATTACTGATCATTAAAAAAAACAATGAAAATACTGTACAGAAGTATATGAAAAATATGTGAACACAAGAGATCACAGAAAATAAAAAATATCATACCTGTAAGGATATGTTTTAACTTAATAATAAACCTAATTTATCCATCTCCAGCAAAGCAGTTTATTTTAATCATTACATTTGACAACAGTCTAAAACGCAGAAAAAATTTCATTACTATTTCTATATGCACATTTTCTAACTATAAATTATATACATCATTTTCATTTATATTATACAGAAACATCCATTTAATAAAAGTGGAATATTATAAAAAGAAAGACTTGTAGCAAAAAATAAATTACTTCATTTCATAAAAATAATCTAGCTTCCATGATTCATAGTAAGTCAAAAATAAATGTAGTGAGAAGTCTATTTAATACGATGCAGTATAAATAATAAATTTTACAAACACTGTTCTTAAATATAAACTGTCTGCATATTTCTGAAACTGCCTGATGAGATGAAATTAATTTAATACATACAATGCTTATATGAATGGATGATGGCATTTCATGCACTAGTTCAATAAAATAAATTACAGAATATACAAAAAAACATATCAAAATAGTATCATTACAAGTATAAAATGGTTTGTACTTTAAAATAGAATATTTAATGGTAGATCCTTAGATCCACATAAGATGTAGGACTTGACACTAAGTTTAGTATAAATTTCTGCACTGCACATTTTAAAAGTGAATAAATGATGTTACAAGAAATTTCACAAATTTGTAAATATGTTCTAAAGTTCACTCTAAAGTTACATTGCCACATGTGTGTATATATATAATAAACAAGATGTTGTATAAAATATTAATATGCAACAAACAAATGGCACACTTCCACAAATATAAGGGCCAAAACTAAGGAGCACACAATAATTACAAATAGAACATTCTGCCTAACACCTTTATTGCTTTTAACTACTTCCTCTTGATTCATCAGTGCAAAACTATCAATTGCAAAATTGGAATATACTGTCGCTTAGAGCAGTGCTTCTCAAACTGTGGGCTGTGGCCCCCTTGGGAGCCGTTAGTTTTGTTGATGGGGGCCATGAAATAATGAAAACAAATGTTTAAAATGTTTTAAAACTAAGTAGATTTTTTTATCTTAAAAGAAACATATTTAATTTTTATTATTTATTTTTTATATTTTAATGGAAAAAATCACACATTGGTGTTGGTTCACAAATTTATTATGTCTGTATTAGAATTTTTTTCTAATGGGGGCTGTGAAATATTTTAATTTTTTCAAAGGGGCCTTTACATCCATAAGTTTGGGAAGCACTGGCTTAGAGGACTTGGATGAAATATTTCATTAATTTCTTAATTTCAATTTGAGTACAGTAAACAACCTATTCTGACCTAAATAAATTTCCAGAATAAAAAAAAAAATGATCGATTCATTTTCAGCCATGATGAAAACAGTATTTATTTGTTCGTGTAGCTTAGGCTGTAAAAAAGCATCTGTTGTACTTTTTTTTTTTTTTTTAACATCTATAGCCTTTCTATATTAATCTAAATCGACCAAATCTGATTTAATAATGTCTCTTCTTCTGGACATATATTCCATATTATATTTGCATTTAGTTGATGTACACTTTAACAGACTACAGCAGACAATATTAGCATAATCATACGGCTTTCACAGTAAACACATCAATTCACTTCTTTCCAGATTGCATCTACATATCACATATTATGAGGTAGGTTTCAAAGTTTCTGACCTATACAAAATTCCTGCCAATTTTAAAACACCATGTGTGACAGAAAACACCATCTATAGGGAGCTTAATATACTAGTTTCAACTCTCTACCTGTGTCATTCAGGTGGAGACACTCATTTGACTAACACATAGCACGCTAAGTGGCTGTAATGTTAAAAATTTAGTACCGCATTGTGATAAAGTTTTTCACAGAAGAAGGGCTTTCTCCAAGCGTTATCAAACAGTGATTGGATGGTATTTATGGGGAAGCTTCTCCTTTATATTCCACCATGAAGGAATGGGCTACAGTTTTGCCTCGGAAGAGAGAGCATCGAAGATGATCCTTGTGATGGTCAGCCTATGGAAGTGATGACTGAAGAAAATATCTCTCTTGTTAAGGAGGAACTGCTCAATGACAGACAGCTGAAGCTCAAAGAAATCTCAGCAAGGCCAGGGCTTTCTATAACAACTGTCTTTCATATCATTCACGAGAAGCTTCACATGACAAAGGTCAGTGCAAGGCAGGTTCATGTGACCTGTTCCTGCAAGTTTTTAGAGATTTGCCAAGGGAATCAGAGAGAGGGGTACTGGAATCCATTGTCACCATGGATGAAACCATGGTCCTTTATTATGATCCTCTTTCCGAAAGGGGATATCCATGGAGTGTTAACTGAAGAAAGACCTTCAAGGAAGAAAATTTACAGATGACAATGAGGTGAAAGATGCAGTTTTAGGTCATTTTGCAGACAAAAGAACAGACTATTTTTTCAAGGGCATAGAAATGTTCATTCAAAGATGTGAAAAGTGTGTTGAAATAAAGGGAGATTATGTTGAAAAATTACAATTTTCTTTCCATCATCTCTAAAAGTTAGTTCGGCCAGAAATTTATGGAACCACCCTCATATTTGGTTCTCAATTATACAGTTGGGGATGCTTAAGAATTTAAAGCTAGAAAAGTGAAAGGGGACCTCCACAAAATCCGGAAGAAATGTAGAGAAATAAACAGGACTTTTAATACAATGTCTAATCCTCACTTCGATGCTGAACCATGTTAGTAGGCATCCACCTGGACATTTAGTGTTTGCTAATCTTATAATATGCTTCATTTCAGGCTAGATAAATGTTATTCTGTGGTGCTTGTGGCCACAATTTTGTTGATTTGTGTTGTGTATCCCCCCCCCCCATTGAATGTTACAAGTGAAAACAGCATCCAGGACAAAACTCAATCTTTAACTTCAGGTTAAAGACTGAGTTTTGTCCTGGATTATGCTTTGAAAATTAAATTATGCATCAAAACAGAAGCAAACTTTAAGAGGGCATGAGAAAGGTGATGATAGGATAGAGCATTCCAAAAAAAGAAACTTGCATCATTGCCAAGAGTAGTCAGAAAACAGATAAAAGAGATAGTGACAAAAACAAAGTGGAAGAGAAGAGTGAAATGAAGCACCTAGAAGATGAAACTGAACATCTAAAGAATCAACTGATGTATGTGAATGAGGAGGAAGTTAGTAGTAGTATGAAGCAAACATAAAAGGATGATCATGTAGTGTTATATGGTGATTCAATCATTAAAGGCGTAGCGAATAACAAGGTACAAAAAACAGGTTTCCCAGGTGGCACATCAACACAAGTAATTGATGCTTTGCATGGAAGGAAAGAATAGAATTAGTGGTAGTTGACATGGAATGCATAAAGGTGGAGATTAGAGGAACATCAATTGAAATAAGTCAGAAAGAGAGAAATGACAGTAATCAGAGCAGTGAGAGAGAGAGAATGTCTACTATAGTAGCTTGAGTAAAGTGTGATGGCATTGATGGTATGGTTTCAAAGGAGATGGGATTATTAATTATTATAGCTATTTTGCTAATTTTTCTTTAGGAGTACCCCTTATAGGATGTCATTGGCTTTTTACTCAATTTTTTTGGGCATTATTGATGTTTTAAAGACATCAATAATGCCTAAATGTACAATGCTATATCAAATGAAGAATATAAGGAAGGAATCATTTTGGACCTACTTTTTGTAAGATGTCTTGGTTGTCTTCTTTTGGAGCAACATCAGGTATATATCACTGCTGAAGTATGCCAGAAAGGAAGGGGGGGGGGAAGAAATGTGGATAAAACAAAGGTATGTAAATTTAAAACCCAAGTTTCCAAGGGTGGGCTGTGAATTCTTTGGGAAGAAGGTGAGATCGTATTATGAGGTGGGATTATGTTTGTATCTAATGGAAGAAGCATCAGAGATAAGGGCACTGAATTTGTTACATTGAATGAGTCAATATGTCCGAAGATAAATGAAACTCTGTTGTCTGATGATGATTAAAATGTAGAGATAAAATTTTCTGGAGGGATAGGAAAGTATGAAAAGAGGAAGGAAGTGTAGTTAATGATGGCAGAGGAGCTGTGTCCACCAACAGTGGAAGTTGAAAATAGTAGTACATGTGAAGATTCTAAAACACATGTACTACTACTACTACTACTTTAAAGTATATATCACTCCTACACGAGAGGGTACAATGCTATATGAAATAAATGCTATGTGTGTAGGCTGGGATCAAGAGCAAAGCAATCTGTTGATATTCTGCTTGAAAAGATGGAGATTGTAGTCTTTGGGGAATACTTCATGGAGAAAAACAGTTCCACAGAACTGAGGTGGATGAAATGAAAGATGAACAGCAGTAGCAAGTATGGTGAGTCACAATTCAACAGTAAAAGATGCTGATCAGCAGTTATTCATGTTATTGTAGGTTTAACAAAAAATGGGATGCTAATTCTGCTGAATGGTGCTCATGGAAATATCTGTAGAAAGAGGCAGCAGAAACAGACTGTCTATCAGAGTGGCTGAACAGTCAAAGAGAAAGAGAGAAGCCATCAATCAACCGAACTGCTCTCTTCTGAACCACATCATGAATTCTGAAAGGTTTTTAAGTGAATCACCACAAATGTGAGAGCAGTATTCCAAGGCTAAAAAAAAGACAAAACTTTTTTCTTCTTGCAAAAAAGACTTTCAATGTTTAGAAGCAGTAAAAATGACTAGACTGTTATTGCCCCATTGAAGAATTGTGTGGTAGTGTTTAATACACTTATGGGCACTTACTGTAGATGATCTGGAAGCTTGAGATGGGTTTTTTAGAAGGCTAAGCAGATTTGAGATTCAAAGTGAATCTCAAATCTACTTAGTTGAATGAGTGGAGAGTGCTATCATCAGCAAAACTGTTGATGGAGAGTTCAAGATCAGTGAGAGGAGGACGTGTACATGAAGAAAAGAGTAAGTGAAATAACAGAGCTCTGAGGAACACGAGCATCAGTCCGAAAATCTGAAGAGAAAACACCTTCCACCATTACATGCAGTGAATGATCCGATAGAAAATTCTCAATCCAATTAAAAATGGAAGAAAGAAGATCATAAGATTGCAATTTGCTGAGAATCCTTCAATGCTAAACTTCTTATCAAATGTCTTGGAAATGTTGAGTGCAACAGCACAGGTGTCCCCAAGCATTTAAACCTTTGCATGACGAAAGTTTAGAGGTGGATGATGGAGACAAGAAGATTTATGAATCTTGATTGGCAGAATCTATATGGTTATAGATTATGATTCTTATTTTTATTATTGCCATTATTATCATTATTACGATCAATGATTAGGTTACAGTTCAAGTATCAAAAAAGTTGACTGTTGATGACCTTCTCTCTTTAAACAGCACTGAGGTGAGAGCAATAGGTCAATAGTTTAGGTAAATTTAATAGGCAAACACACTTTTTTTTAATTAGCTGTGTATACAATTGCTTCCATGATGTGAGGTATGCCAGATGAACCTACCATAGTGCAGAGATGATAAAAAAAACAGATGTTAGTTTTAGTTTATAAACACATATCTTCATAAATTGGTGGGGTGCCATCAGGACCAGAATGCAATGTTCCAGATGATGAAGAATGTTGTTTGTTTTGGTCAGCTCCATAAGAGTTTGGATGAAAAGAATTGATGCCTGAAAGTCAGCTTTATATTTAGGTCATGCTGCAATATTGACCAAATTTCTTGAAGGAAACGTGCTGCCTGTATCAGGCCACAAGTTTTTACATTTAGCCATTTCAGACTTAGCTCTGCTAATGACAGTGTTGCAGACATCCATGTAGACTGTGAACGAGGCTGGAGTTTTGGGCTCAAGCCACTTTCAAATAAGCTTATGTTTCTTCTTTCTTGGACTATCCTGGCACACTTCTTGGAAACTCATGGCTTAGATATTGTTGACAAGATCATGACAAGTATCTGGATCTAGAGAATGAAAACAGTAACTGACCATGAAAAGAAAGAGTAAAAGTAGACTTTTACTCATTTCTTTCACCTAGTGTTTTTTGTGAATCCAAAGGACATGAGATTTTGAATGACTGAGGGAAGGGCATACAATTAGAATTAGAGATGCAACCTGGATGAAACAGATCTGAATTACAATTGTGGGGGGGGGGGGGTCACCTGAACAGTAAGTGTACCTGGAAAGAAAATTGGTTGAGAAAGATCCAGTGTTGTATGAGTAAAGAGTCTGGAGATGAACACTTTGCTTTAGGTCAGTGCTTACAACAAAAACCTCAGCCTCCTGTCTAGTTTAGACATTAAAATCACCCAAAAAAAAAAAAAAAGATGGGTTAATTAACAGTTAGGGTTGCTGACTGCAGGAAATCAAGCTTCAAGGATAACAGGCCAAAGAGGTTAGAATGATTTCCAGAATTGGGGGGGGGGGGGGGCTCTTAAGCAACAGATGGTCAAAAAAGGGAAAGATTCAACATTAAGCATCCCCTGGCAAGGAATATCACATCACACAAAACCCATCCATGTGGCAGAAGGAATCATACAGAGTAGTCCAGACAGTTAAGATGGAATATGATTGTTGTAGCAGCATATGGGTTCAAGAACAAGAGATCAGGGCATATGTCGGCTTGGTTGGCCGAGTGGTTAGCATATCCGCTCTCCAGCCAAAACGCTGTGGGTTCAAATCCACCATGGGAATGGATGTTTGTGATTATCTGTGAAAATACTAGTGGTGGTAGGCAGTAGATGGAGACGGAGAGATGTAGAGTAGGTGCCCTCCCTCGATGAGTCTTAGGACTCCCTGGAGGTGTTATGTAAATAGTTATATAAATAGTAAATAGTTACATAATAATTTAAGTAGGTGTTTATACCACAAATGTTGAAGTGAATGTGTTGTGAAAGTGAAAAACCTTACAAAAAAATATTGTACAGTTTTTGAGTTAAATTTTTTTTTTAAGCAGGTTTGTTTTTTATTCTAACTGCAGTGACACTATCTGGGTTATTATCATGTTAGTACTTCAGAGGTGAAGAGAAAAAGTAGGGAAACATACTATAAAATGACAAAGATTCTTAAACATGTCACCTATAGATATGTTTAAGAATCTTTGAGATCACCCCATACTAAAGCATGTCCCTTAACTGCATGCCCTCCATATACCACTACACAGTTCCCCTCCTGCATGATCATGAAGCATAGAAGGCAGTAAGATTATGAACCAGCTGATCTAGAAGTCTCCTAAATGTGTTTCACAGGCTTCTTCATTCTTGGCTGGTTACCTATGGTAACTTTTTTACTACTGCACCCTCAGAGATTGGGATGGGGGATCTCCACAATGTCTTCCATGCCCTTGAAGGGTATCACTAACATGCATGTTAGAATATAGGAAAGAAACAAACTAAAACCTCTGCTCTGGGGATAAAATATGGCAAAAACCCAGACCCCCAATACACAAACAGGGTAGAATTTCACCAGGCAATGTCATCTACAACCTGGCAGATCTAATTGGCAATTCCTCCAACTAGAGAGAGAGAGAGAGAGAGAGAGATTTTACATGAAAATTCTTTCTGTATCACTAATGAGTTCAGTGTGAAATTGAAAATAGAATAGTATCTAATAGGATGTTGTTTTATATCATTTATTCAGAGAGTACTGATTATGAAATGTTTAGGCAAATTGTTGGATATGTAAAAAGGTGGTGGTCCTAATGGAAGATTTTAATTACAGGACAATAAATTCACTGACCTTGCATCCATACATTATTAAGCAGCACAGAAGCAACACAAAATTTAAACAGTGCTGAATTTTGTAATACCCTCAGATCTCCATAGAGTCCAAGATTCATTGTGAGGATTTGGTCCAATCCCCACAATTACTCACATAGGCCGATCGTCACATTTTTAGTGATTATTTACATTACGCATGAATTTAAATTGTAAGAGGTGTTTGGAAAATAACTTTCACATAAATTAAGAAGTCACTGTTAAATCTAAGTAGATTGCTAAATCTACTACATTTTATGGTGACAAATTGATTATTCCCAGTTTATTAATATCTAATCCCAATCAACACTGATATGCCTTTGATTCTTTCACCTTTAATTCTCTTATTATTTGCTTCCCTCCTGCACATTATATTTTGCATCAATACCATTTTTGACACGGCTTGCCTGATTTCACTGTCAAATGATTCCTGATCAGTTCTCTTTTCTGTACAGCTTATCAAATCATGGTATTGATGCTAGATGACTATGGAGTTTCTCATTATCTTTGTTGATATCCTTATAGGATGTGGTTGTTAATGAGATATCAACACTGCCATCAGATAGTGAGAGTGATTATGAGGTACTGATTTGGAAAGTGGTCAAACAAGAAAAAAAGTCCATCACAAAAAGGATACAGATGGAATTATAAGGTCATTGATCATGAGAAACTCCATAGTCAACTAGAACCAATACTATGATTTGATAAGATGTATAAAAAAGAAGTTGAAAGAGCATGGAAACCAATTAGGAATCATTTTTTTAAATAAGTAGCACACAATGGTATACCAAGAGTTAGATGAATAGAGTAGAAGCGAAATAGATGAACAGTGAAATCAGGTAAGCAGTGTCAAAAAAGATGTTATTACAGCAAAGGCACAAGACATTCAATAGTGATCAGATGCACAAGGCATATAAAGTGCAGACTAGAAAGATAAAAAATGTGGTAAAGAAAGAAAAAGTACAATATGAGAGGAGATCAACCAGTCAGGCCACAGATAACACAAGAGAATTCTTCTCCTATGTGGCAAACAGGAGAAAGAATATGAAAGAGCAGCACTAGTGGATAGTTATGGAAGCAGAGTGACCATTGTAAGGATGTAGTGGAATTATTTAATGAGCTTTTTATCAATAGTGAGAGTGATTATTCTACTATTGAATATTCTACTGGTGAAAAAATGCTTTGCAAAGGACAGAAAGGAGGCAAATAACAGAATTAGAGGTGAAAGAATTAAAGGCGTATCAGTGTTAATAAGACTGTGGGAATGGATGACTATGACCATAAAATGTAGTAGATTTAGCAATCTACTCATTTTATACACAGACTTCTTAATTTACATGAGGGTTATATTCCAGAACATCTTGTACAATTTAAATTCGCGTACAATGTAAATAATCATCAAAAATAAATGCAAACAATAGGTCTATTTTATTTATTTGTGTAGAGTTCCTCCCATCCCTTAGGACGGGAGGAACCCTACACTAGTTTGAGCCCTCCTACTGAGGGATTAAGTATGTATTTTATGATGGTAGATCCATGTGTGTGTTCACGGGCCAATTTGCCTGTTCTGAGGGATGAAAATCCCAAGTTTCCGGGTGGAAAAAACCCTCCAACTCCAATCACTGACTCACTCACCTTAAGTCGAAAGAGACCAGATAGAGGTTCCTCACATCATGGACAGGAATTGAACCCAGGTCTTTCCAACCAAAGGGCTTCGTCTATACTGATGGAGCTAGGGAAGGCTCAATAGGCCTATGAAGTGTATGACCATTGTGACCTTTAAGGGTATGAGGGTTGCGATAGTGGTAAATTAACAGAGGTTTCAGTTTATAACTTTCAATATTAGCACCAAACAGAAGTGTTAGCTAATCTTTTACTGTGCTTAAAGACAAGTGCACTCTTTACAGAACTAGAAATACAAGTGCAATCATTTTGCAAGAAACACATCCACTGCAACATTTTATCAGCTGATGCAGCTTTTCCAAACTATTTCACATTATCAAACCATTATTTCAAGTGAAATAGATTTCCTTGACATCCTCAGTTTCTTTCCTAGAACTATGGATGCTCACTAGCCATAAGGGTAATAATAAACAAAAAATAGGTAAATATAAGAAAAAAAAAAAAAAAAGCATTTCCAACAAATGATGAACTGACAATCTTCAGCAAAAAACAAAATGCAAACTATTGCACTGGCCTCTATGGGCACTTTCTGTAAATATGGTTGCTATGCATTATTTTATATTTACATAATTTAAACACGTGTAAATTAAGAGGTAACTGTATGGTAATGAAATAAAAGCTCTTGGTGAGCTTTTATTTAGTTACCATACATCAGCTCTCTCTCCTCAAAACTTGCTAAAATGCTCCAGAAATTCAACATTAGAACTTGCTTCACTACGTTTCCTAAACTTTGTTCCATACTTAGTAGACCTAAAATGAAACATCTCCCTACTCAGTATCCAGGAGTCTACAAGATTCTGGAAGACCATACTACGGCTGTGATTGTGGCAGACCATACTACAGCCAGACAGTTAAATCCATCCTTTTACGCATGGAAGAACACAAAAGAGACATTTCCTACAACAGAACCAGAGCCAGCGCTCTCTCTAGCCACGTTCTCTTCTCTATCAACTCAGATGAGGGCCGCCAACACCTCGTAGACTGGCCACTAACTTCTAACATCCATGTGTGCTACGATGAACTTGAAAGAAAAATAATTGAATCTAGAGAAATATCGCTTGATTCATTTCATATTAACCTTAGCTATAATATCTCTGATGCACACGTTGCCACTATCCAATACTGGTGCACTCATGCCAGCTCTCGCACATAGTCAACATCAGTTGGAACTCAAGCACGCATTCCTCTCTTTTAAATGTAAATGTACTTGTGTGTTTTATTTCTAGATCTGTTAATGTATTTTATCATGTCTCTGTTATTTTTTTATTTAATTCTTTGCCAGTGATACCTGAAGAAGTTGATGTATTTAACGAAACTAGTTAAATCTTAACATTAAACTTGTCATTCTCGGTACAGAGTCATTTAATTTCCTTTTTTATATACAGTTCTACCGAGAAATTATTGAGATGATTGCACTTGTTTATGCTTCAGTGGTTGGGGTTATCTTGCTAAGGTAGAGCTACAAGTCATCAACATCCAGCCTGTTCCTCTATTTATTTTTTAAAGCAGTTAAAGATGAAAAATCAGTTTCACATACACAAGTTGTTGTGAAAGGTAACAAATATTTGACTGCAGTTTTTTGATATATGGTCGGATATTCCTTCTCCATTCCGATCCAAAAACTAATCAGTGGCTTTTTCGAATAAATGCTTTTTAAACTATTGTCACAAGGTATCTCAATTAACTCTTCTTTATTGGACAATGGAGGCTTACATTTTTCCAAATTAAATGTGAAGGGGTCTCGAATTCATTCTTCTGTTTCATCGGGGGGGGATACTGTCTTATAAGTTTTAAGAGTGCTTAAGTGAATGATTACTTGTTGTCTGATGCCTTCAAAGTCTGCAATCATTTGCTGATTTTCTTTAAGAAATGAATCTAATCACTGAAATTAATCACAGCTGTTCTTTTTAATTCCATTTTCCAGAGATAATTTTTTTTTTTACCATGGCCCTTGTTTTTTTTCTCAACATAGAACACATCAACATTGTCTCCTTGCAATGATAAGTTCCAAATATATTCATTTCTTTTTAAAAATATCAGCTAAATATGCTAACCATGGAAGCCATTCTAAGTCTTGTATTCTCAAAGAAAGTTGAAATTTGTGGTCCATGAAAAAAAAAAGGCATACGTCATTGAGGAGTTCAAATAAACGGCAAAGAACATTTCCTTGTGACGACCAACGTACTTCTGTGTGAAGCACCAATCTCTTATGCAGGCTACCGATTTCTTCAGAGATAATTGAAAAAAGTTGAGACTTCAATGGTCAGTTTTTGATGAAATTAACCATTTGTACACTTTCATCCAGAACTCTTTTTAAATATCCTCACCAGTAGTAGAAGTTTTGAGAGGCTTACAAAATAAAATACGGTCAAATATTGCATCCTGAAATTTTCCATGCACATAAACAAGTAATTTAGCTAGCCTAGCTACGTCTGTTGACTCATCCACTTGTGTGGCAAACCACAGGCCACACTGAATAGCTTGAATGAGATAGTCCTTCACATTACAGGCCATATCTTTAATTCTCCTTGAAACTGTATCATTTGACAAAGGAATGGTTCTAACAAGGTTTGCCTCTTTTTTGACTAAACATACAACTGTTTCATAGAATTTTGTGACAGGACTTGAGAGCAAACAACACACTGTGGATTTGGTTCTACTAAATTTCCTGTCCATGCAAAGCCAAATTGTAAATATGATTCATGATATTTATGTTTTTTAATTTTTTTTATCACTTGATTGTTTAACATTTAATGTTCTTTTAGTTACTGTTGAATCTACCTCTTTATTCACATGGGATGATAATGTAGTTGTATATGTAGAAGCAATTGGCTCCAGCTCCACGTTACTTTTCTTCTTAATTATCCATTTACTCATGTTTCAAGGAACTTTAGAAACACATTCATTTAACTTCACAGTAAACTGAAGACTAAAAATAACTTTAAGTCTTTTTTATAAAGTTTTTTAAAAGACTAAAAATAACTATACCCCTTGGAGATACGTGGTAAAATTTTTGGGGTATGCCATGAGAGCTCAAAAGTTGCTCGATCTAGTATTTTATGTCACATTTCCTTGTGACATAAAATAAATTAAATATATATACATATTAAATTTTGTATTTATAAATTACATACTGGGTAATTAGTGAGATGGTTGCACTTGTTTATGCTTGCACAGTTCATCAGTGGTTGGGGTTATCTTGCTAAGGTAGAGTTGCAGGTCATCATCAACATCCAACCTGTTCAAAGACCTATATGATTTGCCAAAAGGTGTCTCACCTTATTATTAAATTACTCTGGATGTAGAGAAAGATGTTGGAAATTTTTTTTTCACTTGGTAGACTATAATAAATTTAGTTTAATCCTTTATCCAAGTGCAAGCAAACAAAGTTTGTGCCTGAAGTATGTTCAGGACTTATAGGTAAATATGACTTCTCCATTGCTTCCACCTTAGTATCATCACCTCTTGTTGAAAGTTTATTTTTCACTTGGTTAGAGTATAATAAATTTAGTTTAATCCTTTATCCAAGTGTGAGCAAACAAAGTTTGCGCCTGAAAGTATCTTCAGGACTGGGGTAAGGTGGTACAACACCAGGAAAACTCGTTGTAAAGGTGGAGCAAGCTACCAACACTCCTGTCTCAGTATCGCCTATAATGCAAAACATATCTCCTTGCAGATATGTCTAATGTTATGCATTAAGGGAAGGGCCACTACCCAGACTAGTTTCGACCTTTATTGAGGTCTCTTCAGTGGGAGTCAGGCCCAAGCTGAGATACCAGGCAGAAACATTCATCATAACCTCTGGGTCTACTCCCACTGATGAGACATCAATAAAGGTTGAAATCGGTCTGGGTAGTGGCCCTTCCCCATGTCTGCAATGATATGTGCTTTACATTATGGGAGATACTAAGACAAGTAGTGATGAGAGCTTGGTCCACCTTTACGAGTTGCCTCAGTCGTGAAGATACTTCAGGCACAAACTTTGTTTGCTTACACTTGGATAAAGGATTAAACTAAATTTATTATAGTTAACCAAGTGGGAAAAACTTCCAATATATATATATATATACATCTATCTATACAAGGGGTAAACCAGTTACATACTCATTTCCAGGGGATACATGAAGCATAAAAGGTTGAGAACCACTGCTATAGACAAAGAATTTTTGTGTTGTCCAAAGTCCTTTCAAATCTTAGAGACTTCAAAGAATACTATGATACTCTTTGCAATCTACCTAACCTAAATATTAAATTGTCTTAAAATTTAAAAATTCTGAGAAATGGTGACTAAACGCTCGTTAATATATACAATTCTTAACCAGTTATTTTATTTTACATGCACGCATATTCTTAGGTTGATTTAGTTATTTTTACATACACTTTTTTATATTCACTTTATGAATAATCTATTAATTATATACGTATTCTATATTCAATTTTTATATAAATGTTATACAGGAATACCTCGATTATCACAGTTTCGATTATCGTGATTCTCGATTTATAATTTGATACCAAAATTCTAATTATTGCACTCCAAATTCAAATTATTGCGGCTGCAAGATGTAGCCCCATTGCTACATATGTAACTAGTTCGAATAGCCACTCTCCAGGTATCGCTTCGTTTTTATCCGATGCCGCCTGCTCACCAGTAATTGTCTGCCTTTGTCTGAAGTACATGTGGATATTTATTTCTCTTCTTATTTATTCCTACAATGAATGCTAAAAGAAACAATGATGGTATAAAGTCTACAGCTATCGAGAAGAAACGTAGAGTGATCAGCTTAGAAGATAAGGTGCATATGATAAATAAGTATGAAGCAGGCAAAACCAAAGCCAAAATTGCAAGAGAGAGAGTACGGTCTAAATGAATCAACTGTTCGCCATATTTTAGACCACACTGCAAACTATAAGCAACTAGGACTAAGTGCATCGACCTCGTCTAGGTCCCAAACTATGAGAAACAGAAGCCATCTTATGATTGAAATGGAAACGCTATTGTCAGTGTGGATAGAAGATTGTAACCAAAAGGGAATTCCTCTTAGTCAAATGACTATAAAAACAAAAGCATTGAATTTGTTTGAAACTTTAAAAAGAAAACAATTAGAAAGCGAAAATGATTCGGCATCAGTAGTGGAAGAAACTTTCTCTGCAAGTTCAGGGTGGTTTGATCGGTTCAAAAAGCGATTGAGCATTCATAGTGTTCGTGTACAAGATGAAATTGCAAGTGCCAATGAAAAAGCAGCAGCTAGTTTTCCTGGTGAATTGCAACAGATCATTGAAGAAGAAAATTATATCGATGATCAGATATTTAATGTTGATGAAACAGGCTTATTATGGAAAAAAATGCCCACTAAAACATTTTTAGCAAAAAATGAAAAATCACAGCCTGGCTACAAGGTTTCGAAGGAGTGTAACACTTTTACTATGTGGAAATACTTCTGGAGATTACAGATAAAGCCTCTATATATTAGAAGATTTTCTCCCTGTTCGATGGAGATTCAATAGAAAAGCTTGGATGACAAAAGCTATTTTTGAGGATTGGTTTAAAAACTGTTTTTGTCCTGAAGCTGATAGGTACTGCAAGTCATTAAATCTTGATTTTAAAATCTTGTTGATATTAGATAATGCATCTAGTCATCCAACAGCACTGAATGATTTGTGTGAAAATCTAAAAGTTATTTATTTACCACCTAATACCACTTCCATCATCCAGCCAATGGATCAACGTGTAATCGCATCCTTTAAGGCATATTACCTACGAAGAACGTTTTCACAAGCAATAGAAAAGACTACAGGAGATGAAGCTATGACTTTGACAGAATTCTGGAAGATGTTCAATATCAAAAATTGCATTGAGATTGTCAAGGAAGCATGGAGTGAAGTAATGTCTAGCCACCTGAGAGTGACATGGCAAAAGATTATTCCTCATTGTGCAAATAATTTTAAAGGATTTGAAAATGAAGTAACCTGAGTTATCAATGACATAACTAAGCTTGGCTTCAATCGAGGACTAAAAGAAATTGAAAAAGGTGATGTTCAGGACCTGCTTCAGTCACACGATGAGGAGCTGGATGATGAAGACCTAATTAACCTTGAGAGAGAGAACGTGCTTACGAAGCTCAAATCGATGATAATGACAAACAAATTGACATGGCACCGAAGGAATTTATCCTTAAAGAAATTGACGAAATGTTTAGAATTGCTGAAAATTTTAAAGAAAAAAAAATCTCGAACGGCAATCCTAATCTCGAGAGATCGATGAAAGTTCGTCAGGAAATTGAAAATTCCATCCGTTGCTACTGAGTTTTATACGAAGAAAAAAGAAAGAAAAAAATTCCAAAAGACAACTCTACACCAATTTTTATCCAAGAAAGAATAATTGTATGTACTATATGTACTCCTTATATATAAATAAAGATTAAAGAATAATCTTGTTTTTCTAAATGAACCTTCATTTTTTACTTAACACGTTTAACATATTTCTTTTTTACTTCATATTTACAATTTAATTAATAGATCTGAAAAATCCTTGGCAATGATCACCCATTTTACATGCATTATTTATCCCGATTATCACAGATTCGATTATTGCGGTATGTTTCATGGCAACAATAAGCACGATAATCAAGGTATTTCTGTAATTTAAAATTTTTTCTTCTTAAACTTTCTCCTTACATACATTTCTACATCGCTAAAATTTGGCCATTGGCTGAGTGTGTTTATAGCTGTGTTAATGACAGTGTTCACAGTTTCCCACAGGTTCCTAATAGTATCAAGTGAGAGGGAGAGCAGTAGAAAGAAAGCACTCTGCAATGTCTGTTGTCATTCCATTCTTGCTGCATGTAACTGTCCATTCTTTTTGCATGTTCTTGATGATGTGATGAGATACTAATCATGAAATATAAGTGTTGTATATTAAATGGTTCATTTTAATTTACTTTTTTATTTAATTTATTAATCAAATGAGATTAATAATACTCACGTATTATTAATCTCATTAATCACTGAAAACTAAGATATGAAATATTGGAGAGACAAAAAATAAATTAAGTTTTGGAGAAAATGGTTGGTGTGAAGTTGATAATAATGAACATTACTTGTAAAGTACAGTAGAGAATCCTACACATACCTTAACATCATATAATTCATCCAGAAATGATAAATGACACAATTTTACCTTGCTTATTAGTAATTGTTATTGGTCACAAATCTAGTAGTGAAATATATATGCATTAATACAGATGCCTGCATAGCCACTTCAAAAAAGGCGAGAGCTAGAATCTTGGAAGGACCAATAGATATAGATACATTCAATTCTAATCGAATTAACTTTTTTCTAAGTCTTTCTGTCAGTCAATTCCTAAGTTAGTCAATCTCTGCAACTGTTAAGTGCAACTTACTATCGGAAATTCAGGTTTTTAATCCCACAACTCTGAAAAACTGAGAAGAAAATACCTTGAACTATGTCACATTTGTCTGCTCTACTCATCAACTGTAAATCTACAAACAGTAGAAATAAACTCAATTTCTGATGACGGATGGAAAGAGAGAGAGTGTGTGCCTGCTAAATTCCAAAAGTTGGAGACTAAAAGGGTTCTGCCTATTTTCTTTGGGGAATACAAGTGGTCAATGGCCAATATTTCAGAAAAAACAAAATTAGAAAATTACTGAAATGAGCATATCTTATATGCTCATCCTCTTCATATGAATTTCTATTGATGATTTTATATCACAAAACTATTTTAAGACCTTTGGATTTACGAAGAAAATTTTCACTAGAATGAACAAATCCTTTCATAAATAAATTTTGGCATATCCATGTTATGAATAAGCATTATATAAATAAAAGAAATTTTAATAAATAATGTTCTGTTTTGTGCACTAATCAAAAATTCATAACTCAAATACTTTTCAATTAAAAAAATTAAAAAAAAACTACAGTGGAAATGTTCAAATTAGAAATTTCAGCTTATGAAACAATTTTGCAGCATCAACTGACTTCATAAATCAAGGGATGATATACTTAAAATGCTGCAACAAAACTCATTGATTATAAACAGATAAACCCATATTACAATGTTTAGCATTGCAACAATCTGATACTTGTGGTGAAATATATATACATTTATATATATGCATATATATGTATGAACTTGTCAATAAATGCAGCACTGTTTCAATACTAAGAATTGCAATGGATTTATCTCTTATTTTGTGAGTAAATAAGTTTTTTTACTATATTTTAAGCACACCTTAATTTTTATAAATTTTCCATTTTTGTTTTTCCAGGATTAAGTGAAGAAACTAGAATTATATGAGGCTGAAACCACCTAATTTTTTTATATGTCTGCCACCAATCAGAGTCAGGAGAATAGGTTGTTTACTGCAGCTTAGCAATACCCCCATCGTTCACAATTACTTTTTTTTTTTGTAACCTACTGCTGAAATAAAAAGCTGATATTTTAAGTCAACACATTTTTTTCTTCAAATCTAGAGCATCTGCATATCACGAATATTTTTTCAGGAACTGTATATATATTAATACTGGGATTTATCTTAACAGTTAATCTCTCTCTCTCTCTCTCTCTCTCTCACACACACACACACCAGTATCACAGTACTGTTTTTACATATTTCACTACTGATTTTTCACTGATGAAATACAGAATACTTTTGCTATAGAAAACATTTTAAGAACAAGTTGGAAGAAAATCTTTTTTCTTCCATTTGCTGACTGAATACAAAGACAATAATGCAGCAATATATATAAAAGAATATACTGTATAATACTGTGTATATAAATATATAGTGAGAAGCAACTACAAGGCAACTATGGTTTATGGCAGTTTTAAGTTGCAGTGCAATGTGGTTCTTGTAATGTGCTAATATACCTATTTATCCATAATAAATGAGAGATACACTGTATCTATTTACATAAAGCAAACATTTTACATCAATAATGGTAAATACAAAAGCTAACAAAGAATACACTATTACAATGACTTAGAGACTATTTTTACAAAAACTTTCAAATATACAAAAAATTAACATTTTTTACTTGTTGTCAGATAAAGGCAAGTAAAAAATATTAAGGCTTTTTCTTCTTTTTACAGATTTAAAACTTGATTTATTTATAAATGAAAAACAAATACAATTAATATGTAAACACTTTAAACGTGTTCACTTGAGCTTTGAATATTTTTCTTCATTAATTTTAAATGAAAAGGACGTAACAGTCCTAAATAAAATAGCATGCATAATATTCCAAGAAAGAATCCTAAGAAGTGAAATATTAGTACTGGAAGGTAGAACCAATGATGTGATTGTGCCAACAAATATGCACTAAGGATCATGCACATATTCTGACAAAATGTAAATCCATAATACAGAAAATATAAGCATATTACTTTTCCTAATGCATCAAATCTAACATTATATTCTATGAAGCAAAACATGAATATTAAACTCATAAAAATAGACATAACAAAACTCTGAAGGGTCTGGTGAGAATGATTTACAAACAAACAAAATGAAATAGTGACAACATGAAGTGCAGAAATCAAAAAGACCCAGTACTTAAATACAGCAGCAAAAAGAACTAAAGCTAAAACTCGTGCACCAATGGAGAAAAACCACCAAAAATACTGAACAACAATGCAGCATATTTCATCTGTTCCTTCTCTAAGATGATTTGTACTGAAATGGTGTTTACTGTTCATTTGAAGGTTTACTACTACAAGAGATATTGTATGTAGAGAAATAACAACAGAAACAGTCTGGAACACCACTGCAAATATACATAAAATATAAATATGCAAAAATATTATGCTTGTATAAGTTTATATAGATAAAACAGTATTTATATTTTATATCCGACATCTATTAACTCAAAATGCAACACTGTGTTCGTAAACAAAAATTTCATTAACTATTTCATAGAACATAAAAATGGCATACAAAGATTATTTTGCTTAATATCTAAAAGTATTATTACTAAAAAAACACAAGGTACACATGCTGATCTTAATCCAGACATTGTAACTTAGATGCAAAATTAATAAATAAGAAATTCGCATAACTACACATTTGGAAAGAAGACAAAACCACATACAGGAAGGCCTCATGTTACATTTCCTCTATTTATGAAGATTCGATTAATGAACGTTTCAAAATTAAACAACAAAAAATCAAAAACATAACAAAACAAAGCATAAATGCAAATATCAGCAGTCTTTGCAATGTCTTTTGTTTGATATATTCTATGGAATTGTTGGTAGATTTGTTTAGGTCCAGCATTTGTTTATCATCAAAAACATTTGTTTAGGTCCAGCATAAACCATGTTGGAAGGGCTGCTAAAAAAAGTTAATGTTTTACTAATATTAGTATTTAAACAAGTTAAATAGATCATCAAAATGTAGAGCTGATTTAATGTCTTCCTCAGCTAAAATAAGCAGAAGATCACTTACCATTGAGGAAAAAATGGAAGTGACTTGATGCATTACATCAGATTAGTGTCCACTTGATGGGTGTAAAGCCTCAAGTTAATGCCTTCTACTGTTTCAAGAATAGTAACAAATGCAGAAAAGATAAAGAGTGTCAAGGACATCATATAAGTGTCAAGGATACCATATTCAAGGAGTGAAGTAATGGAAAAATTATTAGTGTTATGGATTGGCAATTTTTATAATGAAGAGACCAATATCATTTAAATACATTATCATTCTATCCCAATTTACAAACAATTCACTTTATGAACAGTGAGCTGGAAACCTAACCCCTTCCTAATGAGGCATTCCTGTACTTCAATTAAATTTTCATTTAAAAAAAAAAAACTGTACTCTAAAAATATGGTTTCTTCTTTCATGCAGTAGTTCTCCCAGAAAGCAACATTCAGAAAATTAATGTTTATTAGAGATTTCTGTGATGGTATATTACTCATTGTTACTGAGCTTTAGATAAAAACAAAAATTATTGTAAACTTAATGTAATAATAATATTTATAACTAATCCAATGTTTCACTAGCTTTAGCTAGCATTATCATCATTAATTAATATTTGTCAGATCTCCAATAAAGTCAACATCCAACATTTCAGTCTTCAAAGGCACTAGTAAATGTATTAACCCACCAAGTCTTGTCTTCCTCAGGATCTTTTCCCTGCCATTAAATACCTGTTTTACTAGCCTTTCCTGTTATGGATTCCTGTTATATAATCTATTTAAGTGAGCATACCCACACATTTTGAATGCTAACAATGTCAAGCAAGGTTTCCTCCCAATATCTTAATTTTTAATATGATTTCATCATCAATGCCTTCTGTTCACTCACTACCCTAATTTTTATCAGAATTCTCATATTTTGGGTCTGGTCTTTGATTAAGTGTTTTATTTCTAACCCAACTCTCACATTTATAAGTTATTTTGGGTCTGGTCTTTGATTAAGTGTTTTATTTCTAACCCAACTCTCAGATTTATAAGTTAAAACTGATTTGTACACTGTTCTGTATACTGTTACTAGTTTAGTGTTTTGCTAATTTCTCTCTTATAAAATGATTAAACTTTTTTTATGTGGCACCCACCCACAAAAGATTTTGCTGTAAACCTATAGTGCGTTTATACTGTGGTGGGCTATGGATTTTTTTTTCTATTTTTTTTTTTTTTAAATTTATATTGTTTTTGTAATTTATATATATATATAGAGAGAGAGACTGGAAACTTTGCTCTACAGACCAAACATGAAACTTTGTCAAACCACTTCAAGCCCCCAATAAGTGAATCTCACTGGACGAAGCATTCACCTCCCATCTAAAGACAATCAAAAAGCATCCATGTCCATAGCAGGATTCTATGATGACCTGGTACACTATGATCATCATAGTGTATCAGCTTTGTTTTTTTCTATTATCTATTTCCAAAATTAATTTGTTTTCTTTGCTAAAACTTGGTTGATGTTTTCCATGTTCTTGCCTATTTTCTTCTTATTTTTATTATTTTTTAATGCAGATTTTCATGCCAAACTTGTTACAATTTAGTCCTGAAGACTTCACTAGATTTAGTTTGAAGTATATCATCTACATAAAGTAAAGAACTGAGCTGAATATTTTTAGTTTCAATATCAGGTTTAATATCACTTTCCTTTAGAATGTTATTTGTGCAGATAACACTAGAAACAGCATGCATCCTTGGCTTATTGCTTATGTTACATCAAACCATCTTCTAGTACTTCCTTCAATTCTAATAGCTGACTACTTAATTATGGCTATATATTGTACTCTTTAATGTCATTCACACCATATAAATGTATGATGTTGCACATAAGCCCTTTACCAGATCTACAAAACAACATAAATTACAACTCCTTATTATATTCCCATGATTTCTTAACTAATTGCATTCAAGTAAAAAATGTGAGCCGCACAAGCCCTAATTTTGCTTGAGCACTGCTTGATGTTCCCGAAGATTCTCTTCTATGGTTTCTTTCTTAGTCACTTTTCAATTATGCTTGGATAAGGGTCAAAGCTGTATAACTGACAGGAAACCTCCACATAGCCTTTAAAGGAATGCGGAGAACCGACCAGGGCTTCTGACCTAATGTCCAATCCTCACCTTCTCGTGGTGCACCCTGTTGGGTATCTACTTTGATACTGAACGAACGAGGATGGGCTGGCAATTTGGGATTTAGCCGACCAAATTGTATTTGTATTGGTTAAACCAAAATAAAAATGATGGTACAACATGACAAAATTGCATGCCGGCTGGGGCGTCGCCCGGTTAAACAAGGCCCCCGTTGTTTTCGTCAGGGAACCAGGGCGAACAGCGAAAAGTCAGCTACTGGAACAAATCTGAAAACAAACCCCAACTCAACATCAACAGAGTTAAAGATCGGTACTATCAACATAAGAAGCCTGAATGGCAAAGAAAGGGAGCTAGCTGAGGAATTAGATAAGTACCAGATCGACATAATAGGGGTGACTGAAACAAAAAAGACCAATACTGGTGAGATCTTTCTGAGCAATAAATACAAAATGTTATATTCAGGCAATGACAATCAAGGAAAAGAAGGAGTAGCCATAGTATTCAACACAAAATACGAGGCTAATCTTCTTGAATGGCAGTCAGTCTCAAGTAGAGTAATGTGGGCAAATATGAGAATGGGGAACTGGACAATGAGACTTATTTGTGCCTATGGTCCCACAGAAGGTTCTACTAAGGTAGAAGTGGAGGAATTTTTTGATGCTTTAGAAAAAGCAACTGACACGATGAAAAAGGAAAAGTTGGTCCTTGTTGGGGATCTAAATAGCAGAGTAGGAAATGATTGTGAGACATACAAAAATATTTTGGGAAAATTTGGAGAAAAGAGCAAAGCTAATAATAATGGCAAATATCTGTTGGATTTCTGCTCAGGACATGGACTGGTTATTACTAACACCATGTTCCAACATAAAAATGTGCACAAATTCACATGGAGAGAAGAGGCTAGGAATAAGAAAAGTCTCATTGACTATGTTATTGTTGATAGTGATGTTTTCTCCCTGGTGCAGGACACCAGAGTGTACAGAGGATTTGAAATTGGAAGTGATCACTATTTAGTCTTGAGCAGGATAAAATTGAATTTCGTACTGAAAAGAATAACATGTAAGAAAGTTTTAAAGCGAATAAAAGTTGAGCAGCTCTCAGATGTGAACTGTACACTAAAATACAGAAAGATTATTGAAAAGAAAATGAAAGAGTTTGAGAACAGGAATCAAACCTTGGAGATTCAGTGGCAAACTCTGAAGAAAACATTGATTGATTCTGCCAGAGAGGCATGTGGTGAGGTTGTGTGCAAGGATAAAAAAATCAGAACTCCCTGGTGGACACAGGAAGTTAAAGAGGCAGTGAAGGAAAAGAAGAAAGCATATCAAAAGTTCCTGGCAAATAAGTCAGCTTTTACTCTTACAGAATATAGAGACAAATGTAAGAAAGCTAAACAGTGTGTAAAACTAGCTAAACAAAAGTCATGGGAGGACTTTGGCAAGAATATAGAAAATAAATGTCAAGAAGGTGGCAAAATATTCTGGAGGTTGTTGAAGAAGCTTAGGAATGGAGGAAAGAGTGCTGTAAAAGGAATTAGAGATGATAAAGGTGACATGAAAACAGGAGAAAAAGATATCCTCGAAGTATGGAGTAATTACTTCGAAAAATTGCTAAATGAAACAAGCAGTGATGACAGCATAGTGGTAAAAAACACTGACCAGGCATGCAGTCAGGAATACATATCCATACTTGAAGTAGAGAAAGCCATCAAAGGCTTGAAATGTGGAAAGGCAGCAGGAGTAGATGATATTCGACCAGAAATGCTGAAGTATGGTGGTATAAAAGTCTTACAGTGGCTGCACTGCATAGTTCAGAAAGCCTGGACAGAGGGAAGAATTCCTGATGATTGGAGTAGAGCTCTAATAGTACCCATATATAAAAAGGGAAATAAAACTGAATGTGAGAATTACAGAGGTATTTCCCTACTGAGTGTTCCTGGCAAGATCTATGCAAGTATACTTGAGAAACGGTTGAGAAGAATTGTGGAAGAAAAGCTTGGTGAAGAACAAGCTGGATTCAGGCCAAATAGAGGCTGTCAGGATCAGATCTTCACTTTACGACAAATAGTCGAGAAAGCATGGGAATATAACAAAGATCTGTATTTAAGTTTTGTCGATTTGGAAAAGGCATATGATATGGTGCCAAGAGAGAAGCTATTCAATACGCTGCAGTTGTATGGTGTGAATGGGGCATTATATCAAGCAATACTTAGTCTTTATTTGAGTTGTAAGTCAGCAGTTAGAATTGAAGGAAGTACAGGAAGATGGTTTAATGTTAAATCTGGTGTGAGACAAGGATGTACATTATCCCCTCTGTTATTCATTATCTATATGGATCACATTATGAAGGAAAGTGGTATTAAACCTGATATCAACATTGGAGATGTTAATGTCAGCTCTTTGCTTTATGCGGATGATGTTATACTTCTAAATAAATCCGCTACAAGTGTGCAAGATTCTCTGACTAAATTGAATAGCTGTTGTAATAGATATGGTATGAAGGTCAGCAATAAAAAGACAAAGACAATGAAAATAGGCAGAATCATTGAAAATGTCAACTGTGTTGTGAATGGAGAACCTGTGGAACAAGTAAAACATTTCAGCTACTTAGGCACAATTTTTACTGAAGATGGTAAATTAAATAAAGAAATAGATAACAGAATCAGCAAAGCTGGTATGGTGGGAAGTCAATTGAATAAATTCATATGGAATAAGAGAGAAATTAGTCAGAACACTAAATTAGCTGTATACAAGACAGTGTTCAAACCAGTTTTAACTTATGGATCTGAGAGTTGGGTCAGAAGTAAAACACTTGACCAAAGACTAGAGACCGCAGATATGAGAGTCCTGAGAAAGATTAGAGGCGTGAACAGATGGCATCAATGGCAATATCATATTAAAAATGAGGATATTAGGAAAGAACTTGACATTGTCAGCATCCAGGAATGCGTTAGCAGAGCTAATCTCAGGTGGTATGGTCACTTAAATAGAATGGGAGAGGAAAGATTAGCAAAACAAGTGTACTCTGCCAGGTTGGCAGGAAAACGACCCAGAGGAAGACCAAGATATAGGTGGATTGATACGGTACAAAGTGCCTTAGATGATAGAAATATAAGATCTGATAATGTTGGAGTCTTGACAAGTAACAGACTGATTTGGAGGAAAATTGTAGATAGGAAGTTAGTAATGATGTAAATTTTCATGTAGTACTATCATATCCTGTACACCCCTTGAGGGTACATGACAGGAATTTGATGATGATGATGATGATGATGAAATATTACCTGGAAAACTCACTTGTATAAAGAGTTGGTTGGGTGTAAAACAGCTTCTTGAGTGAAACAGACAACAATTTGGGGCTAGAAAATTAAGGTTTTATAGTCCCAAATTATTAAAAGGGGAGGGGGGATAGGGGATGATGTTAATGTTGATAGATGTATCTACCTGTATATATGTGTGTGTGTGTGTGAGAGAGAGAGAAAGTTTTCTGTAGACTATGAAGAGTTTAGGGATCCTGGTTGTCTTGTAACTAGGATGTCTAGGAAATGCAGACTGTTGTTGTTTTCTATTTCAGTTGTGAATTAAATCCTTGGATGTTGGCTGCTCAAATGGGAAAGGAAAGTGTGTAAGGTGTCCCGGCCATGTGCTCAAATTGCAAATACATCGTCCACATAGCACAGCCAAATAGTGAGTTAAGGGCATTCTTTTCAAATGTCTCCATGAAAAAGTGAATTGGGGGGGGGGGGGTACCCTCAATTTGTTTGTAAAATTTTCATTGGCAAACAAAATAGCCTAAGTTCATAGTGAACTGAAAAAGGGCTGAAATATCAGGAGGAAATTCTGCTTTAAGTGGGACATTTGTGAATGAGGAGGAGACATTGAAACTGATCATTAAGTCAGTGTGGCAGAGTGTGAAGTCTTGTACACTGGACTTAAAATGCGCTGAGTTTTTTATGTGATGAGGTGTAAGGATTTTTGTCAAATACTTGCGAATTCTCTTTAAACTGTGTACTGGTGGCGAGGAGGCGCTGCAGTCGTGACAGAAGCAGACGACGTTTAGGACTTCATTAGCAAAGTTTCTGCTGTGTGTGGTATCCATTTTTTTTAAATGTGCCAGAAGTGAAAGAATAAGTACAACATTAGTGTTTGAAAGCAAATTACAATGTTTTTGTAGTTTCGAGAATCTTGTAAAGCAAGTTTGTGTCAAGTTTTTCAGAAATAAATAACATCACTAGAGTTACATCAGTGAAATGCGTATGAATGTGTTCTAAAAGTATACTTATAAACGAGCATTCATTCTGCGTAATGATCAAGACTTTCACCAGCTTTACCACTCATCACAAGTCCAAGTTTTACTGGTATTGCCAGTAGCACAGGAAAGCACTTTGGCTAAATGTTTAGCTAGTTTGATGAGTCTATTCCATCTATTCTATTCTAGTCTATATTCTCATCTAGTCTATTCCATCTACAAATGGGCATAGAGGTACATTAAGATGTACCTCTATGCCCAATGATTTTTAATGGATTTTTGATGGATTCTCTTAATGGAGAAAATCAAAAATCCTCTTAATGGATTTTTGGAAGTCTATAAATATGGGGGGGGGGGGGGTCTGGAATTGTAGGGTTTTAGTTTGTTGGGTATGTCTGATAGCCAGGTAGTAAAATTTTTTTAGTAGTCTATGAATGGTTGCAATCTGTGTGTGCGTACATGGAGTCATAATTTAGTACTTTTCACTCATCTTTTTCACAGAAGGGTGTAGATTTTCAATTTTTCACTTTTTCATTCATCTTTCACAGAAGGGTGTAGATTCCACACTCAATCTGGATCGTGAAATCTTTGGCTAGTATGTATCTAGGTGCAATGGTGAAGTTTTGGCTGCGGCTGAGTATGTCGACAGCAACTATTTCAATGACGGCAATGGATAGATTAACCACGTTGTTTTTGGGTGGTCTTGGAGACGTTGGTGACTTTTTTGTTAATTTTTCAAACTTCTTCAAACTACGTATATTAGAGCACCAAGATTACATAGAATTCCACCACTATGGTTGCTCAGGATTAGCAGATCGTACCCTGGGGGAAAATCTGTTGGGGGAAAAAGCCACCTTACTCTACCAAAGCAAATTCAAGTTCAAGAGGCTTTTCCTCAAATCAGCTGCAGGTCTCACCAACTATCCCAAGCTAAACAAATATGGTTGTATCAGATTCTCCCCCTCATCTGCAGACAATCAGTCCATTGAAGAAGAACACCTAACCAAAGCCAATAGGCGCCGTAATTGTAGGACTTTAGATCTTTCTGCATCCCTCCAGTTTTTCATCTTTTTTACTTAAGTGTGCCTGGATTCATGTGCCTAATACAAGTATATTAATCCCTGATGATGCCGATTTGACTTCTGCAAAATATAGAAAAATAAATAAATTTTATTTATTAACAAATATGTTGTCAATTTCCTTAAACCAAAGTATGGACAAGGGTGAGTGTGTGTGTGTGTGCGCGTGCGCTGGGAGTGAAGAAATAAACGCCATTGTCAAACACAGTCACAGTATAACCAGTGAAGAAGAGATCTAGTGTTTGGATTAAAATCAAACAAACTATGGTGGAAACATATACCACTGAGGTTAGAACTAAGAACACATTTGTGAATCTGTATGGTTTGGGGAGGTTTATCTTTATCAGTATGTAATATTTTCCTCTTTGTTTGACTTTTCATAGTGGTTAGTTTTAGGTGAGATGAAATTGGGAGGGGCATGGAAAATACAGTACTGCAATAGATTCCTTACTAAGCAATATACATGAAAATTTTACACAACTCCTCTGCAAATTGTGGCCTCAGTACTGTTTCCCACCTTTGACATACCACTACTCCGACTTCTAGACAGAACTAGCAGAATAGTGGTTTTAGCAAGATTATTTATTAACATGTTCGCTGCCACGCTCCTCAGGCATAGTTTGTTCCCGCATGCCAAGCCTTTTTACGTCTTCAAGGTCACTATGAGTAATCTCGTAGCCGGCTTATCAGACAGAATTTTGTTTCATACGCCAACTACGAGTAATCTCGTATTGATGAGTCAATGGTGTTGTGGTATGATAGACTGGCGTTTCGGCAATACATAAAAAACAAAAAACATAAATGTGGCGTGAAGTTCTATGAACTATGTGAATCAAATGGATTAGTGATAAAAATAAAAATTTATACAGGAAAATCAGAATCCTCTTTAGCGAAAATGGGTCACGCATATGATATTGTATTCCACTTGATGGAAGAATATTTAGACAGGGGTTATGTATTGCATATGGACAATTTTTATAATTCTGTAGCTCTGATGGAATCGCTTACCGACAGAAAATCGTACGTGTGTGGAACGCTGATAAATAATAGGAAAAACAATCCACCAGATGTTATTCAGAAGAAACTAAAGAAAGGGGAATTTGTCTGGCAAAGAAGAGGTCCTGTTGTAGTCAGCAAATTGAAGGATAAGAGGGAAGTTCTTTCCATTTCAAATATGCACAAATTTGAAATGGTTGAAACGCAAAATCAGAATGCTAATTTCAATTAAAACCAAACATCATTAGGGATTATAATTTGGGGATGTCAGAAATCGATCTTTCTGATCAAATGCTTTCTTACTATTCCACTTACAAAAGACAATTAGATGGCCAAAGAAATTGGCAATATGCATTTTTGAGGTATACATTCAAAATGCCCATAAATTTTATAACATGATTACTGGAAATGCAATGACTGTGTTAAAATTTAGAGATCAATTTATCTCAGTTTTTGTTGGAATGGATGAACTTACAGCATCAGAGAATATCAGGAGGAATCGGGATTTTCATTATTTGGAAATATTACCACCAAGAGAAAAAAAAGAATCGCCCGACAAAGCCATGACGTGCGTGTACACGAAACAAACACATGCGAAACACGTTATTATTGTCCTGTTTGCCAGGAAAAACCACCATTGTGCGTGGAAAATTGTTTTAAAATGTACCATTCTTAATTTGAATAAATTGTTTTATTTTATTTTATTGATTGGTTTTTATTTTTATTGATTTTATTAGTTTTAAATTGATTTACAAATTACGTGTTATACTACGGATTAACACGCACTTGGCATAGGAGGTTGGTAATTGACATACGAGTATATTCATAGTTGGCTTCTGAGGAACATATATAATATACAATATATACAATAACATAGGAGGTCCCTAAATCAACATATGAGTATACTCGTAGTTGGCTTGCGAAGCTCATATACGAACTACGAGTATACTCGTAGTTGGCAGCGAACATGTTAACTGACTTGGATACCATCTTGTAGTCTGCTGAATAACTGTTTTAAAGTAGTACTCTTGAAAATCGAAAATAAATATTTTTGACAAGAAATTATATTTTTGTTGCAATCCTTGACCCAACCATAAGCAAATAAAGTTTGCATGTGAAGTATATTCACAAGTAGTTTACTTGTATATAGAAGGCTTCACATCAATTGCCTTACTATCTGCATAATGCAAAACACACTTCCTTTAGGATGGATATATTGCTATATATTATGGTTCATGATTTAACCCTGGTATCTTCCTTAGTCAAACTTCCACTGATGAGACCTCAATAAAGTTTGAAGACTGGTCTGGGTAGTGACACATCCATTAATGCATTTCAATATACATGTTGGAAAAGAAGTGTGCTTTGCATTATGAGATACTGAGGCAAGTGTGAATTCAACAGCTTCTATATACAAATAGCCCAGCAATGAAGATACTTCATACACAAACTTTATCTACTTATGAGTGGGTAAAGGATTATAACAATATAATTTCATGGGCAAAAAAACTTTCTACAAAAGAAGAAATATTACATCTCCATAATGTATGATGTACATTTTGAAAGAATGTTTTTGCCTGCTCCTAATAAGCAAAAGCATGGTATTATATTGGGCTGTGAAACTCATCTACCACCAAGCCCTGCCTTAGTATCCCACACAAGTTTGGCCCACCCTCTGCGGATGCTACACCTCAACTCCTGACTAGATTAGTTCACCCAGATAGTTTCCTCTGATAATCTAATGCTTGTTGGTTGGAAAATATATCGAGCTACTAATAGGCTTACTATTGTGAAGGTTTAAGCAAAGATGGTTGCTGACGAATGAATGGACTTGAGTGGAATGGATAAGGCTAGCACAACCCACACTAAAGGCCAGAACATCAGTTCCATCAGCATTTTCACTTCTAAAGGTTTAGTTCTAGAATACCCCCATAAGCATGTCCTCGGTGCCTTTTTAAGCCAAAATTTATCAAAGTAACTTGACATATAGAAATGTAAGACATGTTAATTAATAAATAACATAAAATGGATTTAACTGACGTGTATTTTTATTAGTATAAAATTTTTGCCCTAGCATCCTTCCTAATCCATCCTCATGGTACAGATGTGTTCATGATGTTTTCATGGTTTGATGTCGATTCCATACAAATCTACAAAAGTTTGTCAATAAGAACATCTTTCACCATCGTATCCAGTTCACTCGAGTTAAAAGAGAACAATCAAATAATATTTTTAGATCTCTTATTACTTCTCAGTATTCAGAAAGAAAACAAATACTGAACTTTACATTCATCCTCTTACACACTATCACATTGTCCAAAATCTGGCACCATTAAGACTTTAGTCTATCAAGCACTCCCTTTGCTCCACTGAAGTGCTGCTCTGGCAAGAAATAAATCACATCAAGCCCACCTCCGTTATTAATGGTTTTACCAAATATTATTATTATTATGTGACACCTCCAGGGAATCCAAAGACTCATCGAGGGAGAGTGTGCCAACAGCATTGAGCCATTGAATCCCTTCCAACTACTAACCATGCTCAAACTTGCTTAACTTTTTGCTGAGCCATTAATAGCAGAGGCTCTACTAATCGACCAACCTTCGCTGGAAAATATATCAACAAGATAATAATTATAGAGTTTCCTTGTCCTCTGCCACTCATCGAAACAGAGTGATATAGAGGTGATCCATTGTGTCACCATACCTTATGTTAAAGACGTCTCCAAAGATATAGCCAAACTACTTAGATCCATTGGTCTACAAGTATACTTCAGTCCTATCAACAGGATATCTACTTTTCTAGGCTTGGCTAAACTTCTGCTTTTAGCCCACTCTGTGTGCACAAATTCTTTGCCAGTGTGAGTTATCGTATTTTGGCCAAACAGGTAGATCTGTAGTCATGTGTTGTGATGAACATTTAGTTCTGTGTTAAGTTCTATAAGCCAGAGCAACTGGGACTTGTGGAGCACACCATTGCCACCAAACACACCTCCGTTATTAATGGTTTTACCAAATATTATTATTATTATGTGACACCTCCAGGGAATCCAAAGACTCATCGAGGGAGAGTGTGCCAACAGCATTGAGCCATTGAATCCCTTCCAACTACTAACCATGCTCAAACTTGCTTAACTTTTTGCTGAGCCATTAATAGCAGAGGCTCTACTAATCGACCAACCTTCGCTGGAAAATATATCAACAAGATAATAATTATAGAGTTTCCTTGTCCTCTGCCACTCATCGAAACAGAGTGATATAGAGGTGATCCATTGTGTCACCATACCTTATGTTAAAGACGTCTCCAAAGATATAGCCAAACTACTTAGATCCATTGGTCTACAAGTATACTTCAGTCCTATCAACAGGATATCTACTTTTCTAGGCTTGGCTAAACTTCTGCTTTTAGCCCACTCTGTGTGCACAAATTCTTTGCCAGTGTGAGTTATCGTATTTTGGCCAAACAGGTAGATCTGTAGTCATGTGTTGTGATGAACATTTAGTTCTGTGTTAAGTTCTATAAGCCAGAGCAACTGGGACTTGTGGAGCACACCATTGCCACCAAACACACCTCCGTTATTAATGGTTTTACCAAATATTATTATTATTATGTGACACCTCCAGGGAATCCAAAGACTCATCGAGGGAGAGTGTGCCAACAGCATTGAGCCATTGAATCCCTTCCAACTACTAACCATGCTCAAACTTGCTTAACTTTTTGCTGAGCCATTAATAGCAGAGGCTCTACTAATCGACCAACCTTCGCTGGAAAATATATCAACAAGATAATAATTATAGAGTTTCCTTGTCCTCTGCCACTCATCGAAACAGAGTGATATAGAGGTGATCCATTGTGTCACCATACCTTATGTTAAAGACGTCTCCAAAGATATAGCCAAACTACTTAGATCCATTGGTCTACAAGTATACTTCAGTCCTATCAACAGGATATCTACTTTTCTAGGCTTGGCTAAACTTCTGCTTTTAGCCCACTCTGTGTGCACAAATTCTTTGCCAGTGTGAGTTATCGTATTTTGGCCAAACAGGTAGATCTGTAGTCATGTGTTGTGATGAACATTTAGTTCTGTGTTAAGTTCTATAAGCCAGAGCAACTGGGACTTGTGGAGCACACCATTGGCACCAAACACCGAATTTTTTGGAAGAAATTTAAGGTTTGCCAAAAAAAAGTAATCTCTTGAAACGCTTATACAAAGAGAGTTGTGAGACCTTGCTATATTGACTGAATCTAAATAGAAATGATGGACTTAAATTATCCCTTTTATGGGATAATTTAACTTAAATTTAATTATATTAAATTTTTTATTTATACTTTTTTAAAAAAAATCTTGTTCATGTTATTTTTATTAGAACCTTAATATAATTAGACCATGATGCTCAACTTCATGTACATGCAATTCACGTGTCATTGTTGAATATACTGGTTTCTGTTCTTGTTGTTTAATTTGAAAGTAATACTGAAGATGCCCCTTGATACTGGGGCAAAAATTTTAAAATCATCAATTTCCTGATATGTACCCTTGAGAGTGTTCAAGCTACTATGACAACACTACATGATTAAGTTTATATTATTAACAATCTCCTATCCACAATTTTCCTTTAAATCAATCTATTACTTTTGAGCACTTCAATATTGTGATATCTAACATTTCGTGCTTCTAAGGCACTTCTGACTGAATCAATCCACCAGACCCTGGTCTTCTGGGGTCTTTTTACTGCCATCTTGGCAAATATGTTTTGCTAACCATTCCTCTCCCATTCTATTTAAGTGATCATTCCATTCTTGAATGCAAACAATGTCAAGTTCCTTCCTAATGTCTTCAACCATCTGTTGAGGCTCCTAATTTGTCTAAGAACTTTCACATCTGTGGTCTCTAATCTTTGATTTAATGTTTTATTTCTAACCCAACTCTCAGATCCATTACTTAAAACTGGTTTGAACATTGTTTTGTATACTGCTATAGTTGTGATTTAGTGTTTTGGCTAATTTCTCTCTTATTCCATATACAGCAATCCCTCGATTAATGCACCCCTGATTAGTGAGTCATTTTTTTTCTATATCCAAATTCAATTAATGTGCCTCTAAAATTCGATTAGTGCACCTATATACATCTTAAAAATAAATGCTACAGATTTTAAAAATTTTCTATCTATACATTTTTAATAGCTAACTATTTTAAAAAATCACTCACCAGGATGAAATAATTTAGTTACCGATTTTAAACATTTTACAAAGTTATTTTTTAATGGCATACTACACTATTTCCATGTACACTATGTTCCAAATTTCCTGCCAAAATTTATGTCGTCTGCTAATTACATAGCACATTTTTGAAAATTATGGAGGCAACTACCGTGTTTGAGTAAAACTTTAGTTTTATAGTTTAGTTATATTAAACTAAAGTTTTACTCAAACACAGTTGTCTCCATAATTTTCAAAATTGTACTCGAATCACCGTGCAAGCCTAAAAGAAACTAATTACATAGCGTTTTGCTGATCATGTCTTGTGCCTCCTTTGCAACTGTTTTCCTTACTTTTTTATTTTAAAGCATTTTCCCAACCTTTCATCATGAGTAAAAGAATAGTGAGCAAAAAAGTGGAAGTGTGAAAATTATTTGAAAAGTAATCTCACTGGAAGAAAAACTTGAAATAATAAAGAAAACTAAACAAGGTGAGTCCAGAGCAAAGACAGGACAAGAACACAAAAATGGGTGAATCAACTATAAGTGCAACTTTAAGCAAAGCTGCTGAATACAAACAGAAACGTAAGGCTGCTTCAAGTTCATCATGCATGAAGACCACTCTCTCTCTCTCTCTCTCTCTCTATATATATATATATATATACATATATATATATAGATCGAAGATTGTAACCAAAAACGGATCCCACTAAGCACTGACGTTATCAAACCAAAAGCATTACGTCTCTTTGCAACTTTGAAAGAAATTGCTATCAATGATGAAAAAGAAGAAAAATTCCATGCTAGTGCTGGGTGGTTTGAGTGTTTCAAAAAGAGAAATAACTTACATAATGTTCTAATCACAAGCTAAGCTGCAAGTGCAGATAAGGAGGTGGTTGCAAATTATCCAGAGATTTTAAGAAAACTGTGGAAGAAGGAGCTATTGTGACCAACAATTATTTAATGTCGATGAAACTGGCCTTTTTTGGAAGCAAATGCCTTTCAAAACTTTTCTGGCCAAATCAGAGAAATCTCAGCCTGGTTATAAAGTCACAAAGTCAAATGAAATTACTGCCAGCAATATGCAAGCCGTTTGGAAGCACATTCTTCCACATTGTGCAAATGATTTTAGAGACTTTTCAAATGAATCTAAGTTAATTAAATCTCATTCTGAGAAACTGAGTAATTCTGACCTGTAAATTTAGATGCACAGTGGAAAAATCCTGAAGAATATGAAGAAATTTAATCACTAACAAGCCCAAAGAGATTTCACAGAAATAAACTGAAAATATTTTTCGTGCAACCAAAGTTTTTAAGCAGCAATATGCTTAGAGGCTGACCATGGTGAAGAGAGAAGCAGTAAAATTCACAGAGGAGGGCAATAGGGCCATACCGTCAGTTGTATGAAAAAAAGAAAGAGCATGCTCGCCAAACTATGTTAGCTCAACTCTTTGTTAAGAAGTAAAATAATCAAATTATATTCTGAATATGTTTTATTGACTTTCAGCTTCATGGTTTTCCTTTAACTAGGCCCTGAGACATCATACCCTAATTCTTTTATAAAAAAAAAATTAAGGGTCAAAAAAGAAATTTCAGGAACGAATTATACTTTTCCCAATAGGTTATTATATTCGATTAGTGCAGTTTTAGTTAATGCGCCTGTTTTAAAGAACGCATTACGCGCATTAATCAAAGGATTGTGGTAAATTTATTAAACTGGCTCTCCATCAAACCAGTTTTGCTTATTCTGTTATCTATTTCCAGATTTAACTTGCCATCTTCACAAAAAAACTGTGCCTAAATAGCTGAAATGTTTACTTGTTCTATAGGAACATAGGTGATTAGAATACATAGAATACTTCAGCTTTTCAGAAGCGCTGAAGTATTCTATGTCCCTGTCTATTTTCATAATTCTGGTCTTTTTATTGCTGATTTTTGTGCCAAATGTGTTACAGCTGTCATTCAATTTAGTTAGACAATCCTGGAGACTTACAGTGGATGTGTTTAGGAATACATCATCTGCATAAAGCAAAGATCCAAGTTTGATATCTCCAATTCTAATATCAGATTTAATGCCACTTTCTTTCATAATGTGATCCATGTAGATGATGAATAATAGTGGATTCTAGTAGATAGGCATATACATTAGCTATTCATAACTATTATTTTTCAGGAAATAACAATGACTACTAAATATTAATTATAATAGCTTTAATTAATATTTTCCTATATTTCAGCAATGTTACAATGCCATCATCAGGAATCACAAAACAGTATTAATCTGAAAGTATTAATTAAAATTATAATTCATATTTAGTATACGTTATTTCCTGAAAAATAATAGTAATGAATAGCCTGTCCACTAGAATTACCATATCCACAGATTCAATCACATGCAAGGCATGTCAATATGATAAGCTGAAATTGAAGCTATCCAGACAACTGAATAGATTAGTCTCTTTAAAGCACTACCAGGATAATAATGTCACCACAAATTATGTTAAATTGAAAGACCAGTTTACTTCACCAAAGGCTCTTCACATATACAAGCACACTAGCTTTGCTTTTTTACAAGAACAGATTGCCACTACTTGTGTTCTATTTGGCGACACAAGTGAAGCTATTCATACACTAGAAGAGAGCTCGATGGCATGCTGGTTGTCGACCTTTGGATGATCCTTTCTGACATCTTGAACGCTTCAGCAGACAGAGTTTCAAAAAATAAGATGCTGCCACACCAAGAAATATGAAAATCTACCAAAAATCTTAATTTTCAAGCCTCAACTACCTCAAAGCACTGTTGTCATCCTTTGCCCTAAAGCAATTAGCATAATCACTCATGGCCACAACTCTGTGCTAGCACTTAAGAAAATTACTGCAGAAGAAATAATGATCCAAGTAGAACAAGGTATCTTCAGATTCCTACCCATATCAGACTAGATGTAACCAGTGTACTTATTCATGCAAAACCACTAAAAACCAACCTCACAAGGAAAGAATATGAAGAGCTGAAAGATATCAAAAACAACAAAACTAAAACTATATACTCTAGACCCCCCCTCCTCCTCGTCTGGATATATGGACTACCAAAAATCCATAAACAAAATGTGCCATTGTGGATGGCTTTGCTTCACCCACATACAAATTAGCCAAAGTGATTACACAGTATACTGGCAACATACCTTTACATATAAAAAACTAGGCCCATTTTAAAGCCAGTATAGAAATCCTCACACTCCTATTCACTAATGTCCCACTCAAAGACACCTTAGATCTCATCTGAGCTATATTTCTTCCTGATATCTCAGCCCTGCTTCAGTTTACCATGAACTCAGGCTATCTTGTTTGGCAAGGGAAATTCTACAAACAGATAGCGAGGACAGCCATGGGTTTCCACTTTCGCCACCCCTGGTCAATTTCTTCATGTAGTTCTTTGAAGAAAAAGTCTTAAACTCTGCACAACATAAACCCACTGTCTGGCTATACTACATAGATGATGCATTCTCCATTTGGCCATGTGGCCTGGATAGAATCAAAATTTTCTTAACATATCTAAACCATCAACACTCCAGGATCCAGTTTACCTTAGGAAAGAAAAACAAGTCTCCCATTCCTATACACTAAGATTATATTCCAGCCTGATGAATCCCTGGCATTCTCCATTTAAAGAAAACCCACATATACTGGTAGATACATTAACAAACACTCACCCTCCAACCTTCCAATAATATGGGATTATAAAATCCCTATATAACAGGTAAAATTAATTAGTTCTGATAGCAGTGCCCTAATCACTGAACTTGACCATATTCTCAACACTTTCTTAGCCCAACAGCTACAATCCCAACAAAATCCAAAAAATACTAAAATCCTGTAACTGCAAACCCTTCCCTCTCTTCCCCTTCAGAGCAGAGATTACACAAAATCTATCACCAGTCCATATATCTGGAGCACATCTGAAAAATTAACAAAAAATCCTAAGACAATACAACCTTACAACCACTTACAAACCACAAAAAAACTGACATCCCTTATCCACTCCCAAAGACCAGCCACATTCCTTAGACCTACCAGGTTCCTTGCAGTTGCAAATTGTTCTATTATGGCCAAACAGGCAGGACAGCCAATATCAGAATTTTTGAACACAAGGACCACATCCGGTTCCACCATTACGGCCACTCTGGACTTGCTGACCATGCTTTGGACATCCACCACAGGATACACTACAAGAAGACCACTCTATTGCACTGCAGCAAATACAAATATGAGAGGCTATTCCTCAAATCTGAGAACGACTCCAATCATCTACAATTTGACCTTCTAACCAAGCCCTCTGAATTAAGCAGAGCAGCCACTGCAAAACTTTTATACCTCCATTATGACCATTTCTGGTCAGATATCATCTGCTCTAGCCTTCCCACAGTTCAAGTTTAATGGCTTTTTCTACCTCATCATCATCATAGCACTAATTACGGGTATAGACCATATTGGTCTCTGTTCCGGACTCATTATCCATCCAACATCCTTTTTTGAGGTCTGCAAGGCCTTCTCTTTCCAATTGGTTTATATTTTAGTATTTGTTTAGGATATCGGGTGTTGGCCATTCAGTTTACATATTCTATACATTTTTGTTTATAACTGTTTAGTTTTTCTTCTATTGATTTTGTTTTCAGTTCTTTTAAAATATCTTT
Organism: Typopeltis vanoorti; assembly: GCF_054136105.1. NCBI lineage: Eukaryota > Metazoa > Arthropoda > Arachnida > Uropygi > Thelyphonidae > Typopeltis > Typopeltis vanoorti. The sequence goes on along the minus strand of NC_143556.1, from coordinate 71,293,799 downwards.
GTTCCTTTTTTGGTCTAATAATGTGTATTTTGCAGTTCTTCTCATAAATCTCATTTCACTTGTTTTTATTCTTTGTTTATTGCCCAAATTTCACTGCTATATAATAATGTGGGTACACTGCTAAAGTATTGTATATTTTCGAGCATGTTTCTTTTTGTACTATATTTGGATTGAGTGTTCTATTTATCGGGCCTATAATCTGTAAAAATTTTGAAATTTTTAATTTTATGTCTTTTTCTCCTTCATATGATATTTCACATCCTAGATAACTGAAAGTATTTATCTGTTCTATTAATTTATTATTAATAACTATTTTACTTCTAACTGGAGTTTGTCCACAAAATGCCATTGTTTTAGTTTTATCTATGGAAATTTTCATTCCAAACTGTTCTACTATAACATTTAATTATATACTGCTCTTTGTAAATTGTCTTCCTCGTCTAATATTATTACCTGATCATCTGCAAATAACAGTGTATTTATTTTGTTATTCCAGAAAATTTCTATACCTGGATTATTTAAGGTATTTCATCATCAAATTCCTGCCATGTACCCTCAAGGGGTGTATAGGATATGATAGTACTACATGAAAAATTTACATCATTACTAACTTTCACTGTATTAATATTTCATTAATATAAATAATGAAAAGTGTTGGTGACAGAGGGCATCCCTGTCTTACTCCTTGGTTTATAGATTGGACCTCAGACATTTTTTCATTTATTTTTATTTCATTATATTTGTATATATTTAATATTGCATGTAGTAAAATATTAGGTATATTTATTCTTTGTAATATATCAAACAGTATATATATCTTTTTACTTTGTCAAATGCATTTTCATAATACATAAACAAAGGATGAGTTTCTAAATTAAATTGTCTTCTTTTTTTTCTACAAGTAGTTTTAAACAGAAAGCTGCATCCATTGTAGAGTGTCCTTTTCTAAATCCATTTTGACATTCTAATATTTTTTCACTGAATATTTTCAATTTTTCATTAAGTATTCTACTATATATTTTGTAGTATATATATTCAATAAACTATTGAATATATACTATCCCCTTTTTTAAATATAGGTATTACTATACTTGTATTCCATTCTATTGGTATTTGTCCATTTGTATATATTTTATTTAAAAATTTTAATAATCTTTGATGAAATTTTTTTTCCAGCAAATTTGGGAAAATTTGTTTCTTGCCCAATATTATAACCTGATCATCTGCAAATAATAGTGTATATATTTTGTTATTCCAGGAAATTTCTATACCTGGATTGTATAGAAAATTCCTTCTCAAATTCTTTCAATTCAGAGTTTATTGTATCTTTTTCTCCCTCAAATATTGAAACATACTCCTGTTTGCATTTCTCTTGAAAATTTTCTACTACAGTTCTGTCACTTCTTGTTTCATTTAACAGTCTTTCAGAGTAATTACTCAAGACATCCTAGATGTCTTGAGTAATCCTCAATTTTTCATATCACCTTGATCATCTTTGATTCCTTTTATAGTAATCTTTTCTCTATTTCTAAGCTTTTTCAATAGCTACCCAAAATATTTTGCCACCTTCCTGTTATTTACCTTCACTTACCAAAATCTTTCCATGACCTTTGTTTAGCTACTCTTACACATCTTAGCTCTCTTACATTTTTCTCTGTATTGGGAAAATTTAACATAAATATTGAAAAGTGTTGGTGACAGAGGGCATCCCTATCTTACTCCTTGGTTTATAGATTGGTATGCTTTCTTCTTTTCCAGGACTGCTTCTTTAAATTGTGTCTGCATTAGTGTTCTTATTTTTCTATCCTTGCAGACAACTTCACCACATGCCTTCCTAGTTGAATCATCAATGTTTTTTTTAGAGTTTGCCACTGAGACATCAAGATTTGGTTCTTGTTTTCAAACTGTTTCATTCTTTCTTCATTAATGTTTATATAGGTGAGTCTACACTTTACCTGTAAAAGCTGCTCAACTTTAATTCTTTTTTAAACATACTGTTCTGTTCAATGTCAGTTTTATCCTACTTAAAACTAAGTGATGGTCACTTCCAATTTCCTGTACTCTCTTTACCCTGAACTAGCATGAAGATATCACTCTCAATGATAATAGTAAATGAGGTTTTTTTATTTCTTGCGTTCTTCTCTCCATGCAAACATATGCACATGTTTGCATAGACATTGCAAACATGTGCACTTGTTTTATGTTGGAACACGGGAGTCTTTGGGAGTCCAAAGACTCATTGAGGGAGGGCATTTACTCTACAACTCTATCTCCACCACCCACAATCCACCAGCTACAATGAACCACAACTACACCAATGGCATCTACCGCCCACCACCACCACCACTAGTATTTTCACAGACAATCACAAACATCCAAGCGCAGAAGGATTCGAACCCTCCCAAAAAAAATTTTCCTAAAACATTTTTATATGCCTTGTGGGATTCACTTTCTACTCTGCTATTCAGAAATTTTATACTAATAAAAATACATAAATGACATTAACAAATTAAATCCATTTGTTAATGTCATTTATTATAATGTTATAATGATTATAGTATATTATTATTACTTGACACCTCCAGGGAGTCCAAAGACTCATTGAGGGAGGGCAATTACTCTACAGCTCTCTATCTCCATCACCCACAATCCACCAGCTACAATGAATCACAACTACACCAACGCCATCTACCGCCCACCACTAGTATTTTCACAGACAATCGCAAACATCCAACCCACAAAGGGATTCGAACCCACAGCCTTTTGGCTGGAAAGCAGATAAGCTAACCACTCAGTCGTAGAAAGTATTTTTACCTTGGGTATAATTATGTTAAAGATACCAAGCAATTTTAAACTTGGTTTTACTCCATTTTTCCCAAGTAAGCAAACAGACAAAAAAATGTCAAGTTTGCGCCTGCAAGTGATGCAAGACAAGCTGATCCTACAGGTAGTGCAAGACCAGGGCAACTCGTGGTAGACGTGGAACAAGCTCCGATCACTAATCTTAATATTTACCCTTAATGCCAAAACACATCTCCAATAAGGGGATGCCTTTAATACAAAACATCATACATCCCCTTATTGGAGATGTGTTTTGGCATTAAGGGTAAATATTAAGATTAGTGATCGGAGCTTGTTCCACGTCTACCACGAGTTGCCCTGGTCTCGCACTACCTGTAGGATCAGCTTGTCTTGCATCACTTGCAGGCGCAAACTTGACATTTTTTTGTCTGTTTGCTTACTTGGGAAAAATGGAGTAAAACCAAGTTTAAAATTGCTTGGTATCTTTAACATAACCACTCAGTCAACCAGGCTGGCATATTATATTATTATAATATTATTTATTACTTATGAAAGTACTCCTAAGATTAGGAAAGAAAAATATCATATAGAAGTACATGGATGAGAAGTGCAAGTGCTGCTGATTTGATAATGTGATCATCAAAAAATTCTTGACATGTAATCTAGAGGCGCACAACATATAATAACAGTATGTGATTAAGTCTGCATTATTATTAGTTTCCTGATAACAATTTTCTTTCAAATTAATCTATCATTTGTCAGGTCTCCAACATGGTCACATCTAACATTTCTAACACACTTATCTATTTAGATCTTTGTCATCCATTGGGTATTTTTCCTGCCATTCCGGCACCCAAACTTGGTACAAGTAGATTAGCTCTACTCACGTCTTCCAAAATGATAGCAATGTCATGTTCCTTTCTAACATCATCATTTTGATCTGATTCTGCCATTGATATTTTGAGATGGCTATACAGCTTAATTCAGAGTGCCTGGTTAGAAGGTAGAATTCCAGATTTTTGGAGTAGAGCTCTCATAGTTCTCATACTCCTCCAATTCTTTCAGAACATTCATGCCTCTGGTCTGTAGTCTTTGATCAACTGTTTTATTTCTAATCAAATTCTCATATCCATAAATATACTGACAGTTTACATAAGTATACTGATAGTTTAGTGTTTTGTCTAATTTATCTGTTATTCCATATAAATTTATCAACTGATATCCCACCCTACCAGCTTTGCTTATTCTATTAGCTATTTCCAAAAATAATTTGCCAATTTTAATGAAATTTTTATGATTTTTATACCAAATTAATTTTTAACAAAAATTTAAGATTTGGCAAAAACTAAACAGAATCCTTTAACAAACTGGAAACTTTTACTGAAGGGGAAAAGTTTTAGTACTTGGCTAGAGGGGGGGGGGGGAGAACAAGAGGTCATCCCTAGAAGTTGGGTAAGAGTGAGGTTAGCAAGGTATGCAGACTAGATTTCTCACTCAGAGAGTAGTGAATGAATGGAATGAATTCAAGGAAAGGTCTTAGAACTTCATAGAGGTACCCATGTAATAACAATAATAATTATAATTTTTTTTTTAATCTTTAGCTACCGAAATCTTGCTTAGATATAAGAAATTTATACAAATTAGAAATTAGACCTTAATTATATTTGTGTGAGCTGTCAATTTTTGAAATTTAATCCTATTTGTATCCAGATAAGTGTTATTTGGAAAAAAAAAACTCATTATTATGTTGTTACAAGAAATGCCAAATTGCCCTAGTATTTTTGGAAGTAATTGAATGAACTTACCTCAGAGTTTAAACCTTGTGAAATTAAAGGGGAAAAAAAAGTTATGATATCCCCTATTTACATTATATTATAAACAAACAACTTTTCTATACTATGAAAAAAACTTTGCCAACATTTCAAGCAAAGCACTGAACCAATAATGGCAGTATATAATGATGGATTGGAAGTCATGTTACTATATACTAATATTTTTTTTTTCGGTATCTATTTGTCAACTGACCTAGTTGGCAAAGTGGTTATCATTTCCTCTCCAACAACAGGCTGCAGATTCAAATACTGGTGTGAGCATGGATGTTTGTGTTTATCTTTAGGTGCAAGATTGCCTGCTGTGAGACCCTCTACTTTGTTTGCTTATGCAAAATAAATATAAAATTAATAAAAAGAGAAAAAAAATCTTTAGCTTAACCACAGTGCTAATGTACCATATATTATGATAGTACTACATGAAAAATTTACATCATTAATAACTTCCTATTGACAATTTTCCTCCAAATTAATCTGCATTCCATCAAGACTCTAAATATTAACAGATCTTATATTTTTATCTTTTAAAGCACTTTATCAAATCACCTAGATCTTGGTCTTTCTCTACTTCTTTTTTCCTGCCATCCTGGCAAAAAACACTTGTTTTGCTAACCTTTCCTCTCGCATTCTGCCTAAGTGACTATACCATCTGAAATTAACTCTACCAACACATTCCTGAATGCTAATGGCATCAAGTTCATTCTTAATATCTTCATTTTTAATATGATTCTGCCATTGATGCCATCTGTTCACTCCCCTCTTTCTCAGAACTCTCATATGTGTGATCTCCAGTCTTTGATCAAGTATTTTATTTCTAACCCAATTCTCAGAATTTCTTAATTTAATTCACAGACATTGATGCAGAGCATCCATTTAATGCAAGCATATTACTGGTCCATAAAATTATTTCCAAACCAAGATGAGCATTTCAGTTCAGATATAAAAAATTGTTTTTCAGTATGCAAGCTCTGAAAAGTATGGTTTACGAGGTTAAAGGGTAGAGAATTCATAAAGTAAAAATAAAGTAAACAATTTATAAATTAAATTACTTTTATAAAAATAAAAAATTATCTCATACCAGCAGCAGGACTTTCACTTGGATTGGAAAGCAGAACATAAAGTTGAAGCAACAACTGTGGTGCAGAGTTTAAAAATGCTGATGAAAGTTTCAGTACTGTTTCTGTATCAGCAATGCTGTAGTATTGGTCCAAGTATTCCTGCCTATGTTCCTCATCCCATATGGCTTTTGCTGAGTAGTATATTCTTTTCATATACCTATAAAAAAATAAAAAAACATGAAAATGAAGCTTCTGACAGTAAAGTTTTACCATTAACCCTGCTGACAACGATCCTTTTGACATTAAGTTTTATCACATCTGACAAAAGTTAAGTTATATAGCTTTGTTGAGTACTATATTATTTTCATTATCCTTAAATTCCTTATATGTACCCTCAAGGGATTTTTAGGATAATATGATAGTAATAATGTAAACTCTTCATAATATGATAGTTGCTAATGTAAACAGTAGCAACTTCCTATTGAGATTTTCCCTCCAAATTGGTCCATTATCTGTCAGGACTCCAATATCATCAGATCTTACATTTCAGTCTTCATTTCTAACTGCATCAATTCACCTACATTTTAGTTTTTCAATGGGTTGGTCTCTTTCCTCTCATTAAACTTTTAACTTTTCCTCTTCAGTTCTGTGTTTGAGTGACCATACCATCTGCAATTGCTGTGCAGATGGTATGGTCACATATTACTGAATGCAAACAATGTAAAGTTCCTTACATCTATTTTTTTTTTTTTTTTTAATATGATTATGCCACTGATGGCATCTGTTCACTCCCCTAATTTTCTCAGAATTCTCATATCTAGTCTGCAGTATGTGATCCATAAGTTAAAATTAATTTGAACACTGTCATATACATAGCTGGTTTAGTATTTTCACTAATTTCTCTCCTATTCTATATATTCATTTGACTCCTTACTATATCAGCTTTGCTTATTCTGTTGAATAGTTCCATATTTAATTTGCCATCTTCACTAAAAATTGTGCCTAAATAGAAATGTTTTACTTGTCTTATAGGTTCACTATTCAAAATAAGATTGATGTTTTCAATATTTCTGTTTATTTTTAGTCTGTTTATTGTATATTATACTTGACAAGAAATGATTATTTTTTTCAATCCTATACCCACACAAAAGCATGAAATAAATACACAAACAGTCTACTTGTATAAGAGGCTGTTACTCACATCAACTCATCATTATTACTGCTTTAGTAACCAGTAATGCAAAAAACATTATGATAGGGGTCACTACCCAGACCAGTTTCGAATTTTATAGAAGTCTCTTCAGTGGGAGCTAGACCTAAGAAGTCCAAAGTAAAATCAATGCAGAAGTCATGTATTTTCTATGTAAAAGAAGAAAAAAGTGTGTCACCTTATTATTAAATACTCTGGAAAGTTTTCTGCTTGGTTACAGCATATTACACTTGATAAGAAATTATACTGTCTTAATCCAATACCAACTGATGTGAAGTTAACAGCCTAACAGTTAATGAGTCTACCAACTCCATGGTAATGATAATATACATTGTAACCAAGAAGGAAAACTTTCCACAACTGTCTTTTTATGGCTAATTTTCATACCAAATTTATTATAGCAGTTATTCAATTTAGTTAGGGAAACCTGCAGAGTTATACTAGATTTATTTAAGAATATAACATCATTTGCATAAAGTAAAGAGTTCAGTTGAATATTTCCAATTTTGATATCAGGTCTTTCTCTCCTAATGTGATTCATATAGTTGATGAATAACAGTGGAGATAATGTATGCTCGTATCTCACCTAATTTAACGTCAATCTTTCTGTATACCTCCTTCAATTCTAACTACTGACTAGCAAATGAAATATAGACTGCATTTCTTCATATGAAGTCCCATTTATTATTATTACATGCCACCTCCAAGGAGTCCAAAGACTCATCAAGGGAGGGCACATACTCTACAACTCTCTGTCTCCACCACTCAATCCACCAACTACAGTGAACTGCATCATCTACACCAATGCCATCTACTGCCCACCACCACTAGTATTTTCACAGACAATCATAAACATCCATGCTCACGGTGGGATTCAAACCTGCAGCCTTTTGGCTGGAAAGCAGATATACTAACCACTCGGCCAACCAGGCTGGCCAATTTACACCATACAATTATAGCATTTTGAACAGATTCTTTCTTGGCCCTTGCTATATCTTTTTCGCTACTCAAATATAGATCCTTGTTATATTTGCATAATTTCTCAACTATTTGTCTTGAAGTAGATTCTGATCTTGACAACTGCTATTTGGCGTGAGCTCAGACTGTCCTCCAAGTTTCTCTTCTACAATTTTTGTAGTCTCTTATGTAAATATGTTTACATAAAGTTATCTGGAATACACACTGAGAAAATTCCTGTAATTCTCACATTGTTTTATTTCACTTTTTATAGATGGGTACTATGAGAGCTCTACTCTAGTCATCCAGAATACAACCCCCTGATCAGGCCTTCTGAATTATGTAATGCAGCTGCAATAAACTTTTATACTTCCATATTTGAGCATTTGTGGTTGAATATTATCTCCTCATTTTATACCTCTATATTTGTCTAGTCAAATATCATCTACTTCAGCTCTTTCACATTTCAGGTGTTTGATGGCTTTTTATACTTCATGTGTTGATAAGTTCTTCTGACAGAAAATATTCCTCTTGAATATTTTCTGTCACTGCTTGTTTCATTTAACAATCTTTCAAATTAATTACTTCAGACCAAGGCCAGCGATGGAGTTTATGCTACCCTGGGCAAGACATGCATTTGATGCCCCTTATCTCCCCTACGTAAAAAAGTTTTTTTGAAATGCCTTATCTATTAGAAGTGGGAAGAAATGTTCCAATGTTTTTAAATTTTAATTTTATTTACATTTCTACAATATTTCACTGTTCGTTATTTTCACTCACGAAAATGAAAAGGCACTGCTAAGAAATATTAAAAATGTAGTTTACGAGCTTTCTGGACTGCAATATTTTCGAAGCCTTCGTCTGATCGGTGTCTTTTTAAATAAAGTATAACTTGTTCTAACTCACATACAGTTGCTGAAATATCTATATTAATTTGTTGTGGCATTTTACTGGCAGTATTAATACAGTTTAAAATGCTACGCCAAGTAACAACAGAACAGAGAAATTGAAAATTCTGCAATTTCAATGCTAGATATTCAGCTTCATGTCTAGCCATTTTATCCATACACTCGTCAGCAGCGATTTCCAATAAGAAGTCATAAATATCTCCCAGTTGATGTCGAATGGGACGAAAGGCTTCTATACGGCTTTCCCACTGCATACCAGATAGTATATTTAGTCTTTTTCCGCTTTTCTTTTATGGTATCGAGCTCCTGATAATCGTTTTCTTCCGTATCCCGACACAATTAACGAGATTTGTCAAATGCTTCACTATGACGGTAGTCACGTCATGCCAATGGTGCAACCAAAAGTTCTAAGATGTGCAAAGTAAGCAAATCTGCATGATTGTGAATGTGAGCGCACATGAGGAACTTGCTTAGTCAATCAATATTCAACTCATGCCATGTAATATAAATAAAAAATATTTAAAAAAAATAATACGCCTGAAAATTTTGTATAAATTTATGAAAATTTGCAGCCCTGGGCAAATGCCCAATTTGCTCATGCGGTAGCACCAGCCCTGCTTCAGACGTCTAGAATATCTTTATCTCCATCCCTAACTCCATTTACAGTACTCTCTCCACCATTCCTAAGCTTTTTCAACAGACTACAGAACATTGTCACTTCTCTTGATAATTATTTTTATATTCTGACCAGAATCTTCCCAGTAGTTTTGTTTACCTACTTTTATACAGTGCTGCTTTGCTTTTTTTTTTTTTTTTTTTCCCCAATGTATTCTCTTAGAGAACATGCTGGCTGACTTACTTGCTAAAAAATGTTTGTTTGTTTTTTAAATAAGCATTCATATTTTTTCAACGGCCTCTTTAACTACCTGAGTCCACCATGGAGGTGTGATTTTCTATCCTTGTAGACAACTTTGCTTGAGCTTGAATCTCCAGGTTTGATTCTTGTCTTTAAATTCTTTCATATGTATTATTTTCACATACTCATAATAAAAAAAAGTCTGACAGAGTTAAGCTTTTTGACAACTGACATAAATTAATAACTATGTTTGCAAGCAAATGGATGGAAACATCATGTTACTACAGGGATGGTGGCAGAGATGTATGTCAATGTCTTTAGCAGCAAGAGCAAGGTGATTTGATACCATGTGATTTTCATCAGCTGTTACTAAATCAAGTATTAAGCCACTTCACTTTACTGAAGTCTCGGAGCAGCATTAAAAAAATAAACCTATTTTACTATATGATAAACCTTTTGGGGTATGATTTTTCTCTCTCTTCTTCCCAAAAAAATTCTAGATTAGAACAATCAGCAACATTTCTATAAAATACAAAAAATACTATAAAACAGAAATATCCCATCTTCTATTGGCATATCATAGCCTTGGAAAGAAAAATTAACTGTTCTGATAAGCAGTTAATTGTCCTTAACCTGCCTACCAACATCCATTGATACACATTTTCTAGCTGATTTGTGTTTTTATGGAGAGGTAAAAACCTGAGTTTCTCAATGGAAAAAAATCCTCTGACCTCCACATAATAACTAGTTAATTTGGAAATGTCCTCATAAACCTGATGACATTAAAATCTAGTTTTTTTTTTTTTTTTTTTTTTTTATCAACATGTATGTTATTCTTCAAAAATGCTATAATTGAAATATAGCACAAGCCATTTCTATTTCTCATAACTTTAGTAAAGAAAGAGTTAAGCTAAATTTTAAACTTTAAAAAATACTTCAGTCATCAATGTCATCACTAGTCTCAAAAATGAGACTTCAATTAAATAAATCTGATTAATAATAATTTAAAGTAATCAAGCAAGATGCTTGTATTGATAACAATATAACTACAAAAAAATTCTCTAAACGTACACAAACTATTCTAGTATATCTGTCCTCTAGTATAGCAGTCCTCTGATATACTATTCTAGTATATCAGAGGACTGCACTGAAAACAGGGATAGTATTTCTTGTATGCACATCGATAGCATATTGCTATCCCTACAGATAGCATATTGCTTGGACAAAAATCTATTCATTTTATAGTGTTCACCTCGCATGATATTCTCTAGCTTTGAAATAGAGTCTGCATAAGCCAAAAACCAACACTCCATTTGAGATAGATAAAACATTTGATGTAATTGATTACCAGACAACTAGTAGTTGGTACCCAATAAGCACAGGAATCCACAACAAGAACTAAGGAAAATCAGATTATCAAAGCTAAATCATTTTAACAGCAAAAGAGATTACAGATATCCATTTTAAGCAAAACTATACATGAAACAATAGTGCATGACAATCATCTTAGATTAAAATGCAATCTTACTATTCAGCAACTGACTCAAAACTCAAGCAGAAGTAAACCACATATCTGAGCATGCACAAAAAAAATATATCATGTGAAGTTCAGAAGTCATTAAATAAACCATTAATTCTTAGACACAACAGAAGCAAAGAACAACATTAATACATATGCAAATGAATTGTTAAGTTATAAAAAAATGGTTATTTTGGTCAGAGGATTCCAGATTTATACCATTTCGCAGAGAAGGCCAGAGCATGAAGATGGCCACAAGAGGATGCATCCCTCTTTGTATCTCACTTCCATCATGCAATCTACAGGAGACAATACAAGTATAGGTAATGTTCACATAACAACATTTTTTCATCCCTTTAGAGATATTACTGGGTCGAGCGACATATTATTATTATTATTATTATTATTCAGGCCTCCAAGGAGTCAAAGACTCATCGAGGGAGGTCCTTCCTAAGACAAAGTCTGTCAAGACTCATCGAGGGGAGGTCCCCCCCCTGAGAAACACAAAATCTATCATACCACTCTTTAAACTCACTGACTGTTCTTGCTCCCACCACTCCATCAGGCAATGCATTCCACGGCTCAACCACCCTCCACACAAAGAAACCACTCCTTACCCTCTTGCTCACAGTTTCCTTTCGTAACTTCCAGGGATGGCCTCTTGTCATCACTCCTTCCCGCTGTTCAACCAAGCGAAAGAACTCCCCAGTGTCAACCCTGTAACCACCTCTCAACAGTTTAAAAGTCTCAATCATATCACCTCTCCTTCTTCTATCCACCAAACTCTGCAGTCCACATTCTCTCAGCCGATCCTCATAACTATCCTTGTACAGTCCTGAAACCATCTTTGTCATCCGTCTTTGTATCCTTTCCACAGTTAATTTATCCCCTTCAAATCCTGGGGACCAAATCTGAGAACAATAGTCCAAGTGTGGTCTGATCAGCGACTTATATCTAAAGAGATGAAAAAATGTTATGTACTGTTCAGTATTTCAGGTTTGTATAAGGTTTCAGATACAAAGAGGTTGAACAAACTGAGATAGCATTTCTAAGTTTAAAATAATACATTTTTTATGACCAAACTGATCACCTGCTCTCAGCTTAAGGAATCTGTGGGATGAGAACTAGAACATGATAAATGAGATGTCCCCGAAGCAGTGTCAATCCAATATATTTTTCAAACGCTATGATCTGCATAATCTCAAATTCAAGAGACACAGGGATCAGATATTAAATAGAAGTAGTGTTTGAATTTTTTTGGCCACATTCTCCCCCATCCCGATAAAAGAAAGCGCTTTTCCTGTATTCCTAGGAAATACAAGGAAATAATATAAAATGACAGGTGAAAATGTTAGTAATAAAAGTAGTAGTAGTAGTAGTAACAGATGGGAAAAATCAATGTATATTTATTTCCTTCAAATGTTTGGTAAGGCATTTATCATATGAGTGACAACACTGACAACCTAAAATTAATTACGTCTCTAAAGATAAAATTGACTAATTTAATCACATGATATATATATATACACATATACAATTTATGCTTTAGTTATTATTTTAATAAGCATGTTATGATTAATTTATTATTATATATAATAAACATGTTATGGTTAATTAAAATATCTCTTAATATCTCACAGAGATGAACATTAACAATACAAAAATCACTTATTTACAGTAAATTATATTATTAGAACACTTACCTCCAAAATGGCCATAAAAGAAGACCAGCTGCACTAAAAATGTAAAGCAGAATCCAAAGTAGTTTCTTTACAATACTGAAATCTTGATCCCATAAAAGAATACTTGCATTAACTATAAACAATACAGATGGGATACTAAGGAAAATGACAGTTAATGTAAACCACCACATGTGACCATTTAAATAATGCTGTGCAGCAACTATTATATAACAGATTGTACTGAATAGAAATGCAGTGAGCATAACAAGAGGAGGAATCAAATACTTAGCTATCAGCCCCAGTCTTGAAGGTAACTGAATACAACAAATCATATATGGTTTGTTAATTTCTTCATTTTCACTTAATTGTTTATCAGTTTCTTCAATATTTTTAATTTCCATTGGCACTTCTTCCACTATCAGGTGCTTCATGTTAATCTTTAACAAATCATGCACACTACAAAAAATGTATTAATTCAGTTTGTAGTAAATCACAAAATAAATACAAGCCCTTTCTTATCTTCTGTACATAGTGAGGTAAGAAAATAGTCAGCTAAGTTTGTTTTCAGGTATAAGATAATCCATGATCCAAAGTCCAGACTTGTTGACAAAGAATATATGGGTAGATACTTCATTCCAAGAATTTTCATAAACAGTTTTGCTGAAAATAAATTTGCATACTTTAAAAAACATTTTTGCATAACAAGCAAAAGAAGCACTTCTAATTTCATATAATTAACACACCTAATTAGAATTTCTTAAGAGATTAGTTACTTTAGTAGTACCATAAAAAATTATAGCCCTTGTTATTTGTTAGGCTTATGTGCATTTTGCAGATATGAAGTATATATATAAAATATTAAAGTAACATTCAAAAATCAAACACTTATGTTAAAGTTCATGTAACCTCTATTAATATTTACTGAGACAGTGACTATGGACTACTGAGTAAGGAATTTGTGCTTAGTGTGATACCAAGGAAGCTCATGCTGAGGATTATTTTCTTACATACTATACTATAACTTCAAATCTTTAGTAGCTTTGCAAGCAAAAAGTTAGTTTGCCTAATTACTTAGATCTGGTCCCCCAGTGGAAGGAGTGAAGAAGGTGCAGATGCAGATCACAAAAAGGATATCAGGACAGAGAGCACAGGTTATGAGGACAGCATGAGTGCATGTAATTTGCAGTATGGTGGAAAGAAGATGAAGAAGTGATGTGATTGACATATAAAGCTGTTGAGAGGTATTTACCAGATTGATTTTTCCATTAGTAGAATGAGAAGAAACAAGAGGCCATCCCTGAATGTGCAAAAAGATTATTATTATTACATAACATCTCCAGGGAGTCCAATGACTCATCGAGGGAGGAAACAACTCTGTCTCCACTGCTCAATTCACCAACTACCATCATCTACACCAGCGCCATCTATCGCCCATCTTCATCACTAGTATTTTCACAAGCAATCACAAACATCCATGCCCATGGTGAGATTCGAACCCGCAGCCTTTTCACTGAAGAGTGGATACGCTGACCACTAAAGATGTAGTAAGTAAAAGGTTAAAAAGTTTTTGCATGAGAGTGTAGATGATTAAAGAGTCATATGCTGGGACTGTGTTGTCTATGATAGACTTCCTATGATTAATTATGACTCCACAGTAGTCAGAATGATCATTATCATGAGCTATAATCTTTATAGTGTTCACTAACTCATTGTAAATTAAGTGTAGTCCTTCATAAACCTACATGCTTCCAACAAAATAATTCAATTCTCTTCCCAAATGTCCAATATGACAGTAAAGATAACCCTCGTATAACATGATACTTATACAACGCAGTTTCGATATAATACAGTCTACAAATTGTGGTAACCCTTTATCTTTTCATATATTTTTCACCTAGCTAGCGACTTAAAAATCAAAATTTATCTTCATTAAATTTGCACCTGCCGGTATCGTGCATGTAGTTATAAGTAGCGAATTTATATTAGGGGGAAATACCCTTTAGCACGCATGTACGTCAGTTGTTTACTGTATAAAGTTTATTGTTAGAAATTGTCTTAATTTTCTGCCAGGAAAGCGCATTAAAAATCATAAGTGTGTGTGTTAATCTCAAGCTGAGCACTTTATTTTCTGGTGAGTTACATACATAATATGTAATGCTTTTTTAATGTAAAAAATTTATTTTTATAGTAATGGCCACTTAGTGAGCTTTTGCCATATGGTTGAAAACGAAATTAGTCAATTAATTGATGTGGAAATAGATTTAAATGAGGAGGAACTGGTACCATTAATAGATGACGTCGAATCAAATGGCAGGGAAGTTCATAATCAGAATCTTCTGCTGAAGATTCTGATTGTGAAGAATCTGTTAAAGAATTCAATTTATATAAATTAGCTGAAGGATTGGACTTCAAGAAAGTTAGGAAGTCATTTAACATTTAATGATCCCTCAATGGAGAGAAAATTCACGAGACAATTGGACATTTGTTTAGCTCCATATTATGAACTTAATAAAAAAACTGCAGCATAGTGATAAGTAAGGGCTTATTACTGACTTCTTGATAACTAAACCAGCCAAAGTATGCAATGAGAATTATACAAATGATGTCCAAGAGATTCCAAGTGATGATGCTGTCCAGCCACTCGTAAATAAAGAACATCTACGAAATGATATTTTTGAAGATAGTGATGACAATTAAAATATGCACTTTATTTTATTTTGCCTAAAACATTTATGCATTATGTGCAACGAAGTTTACGTACGATTTGTAATTTTATAAGTTCATACTATGTATTTGTTTCATAGTTTGTTTTCTTAACTTACATCAATTACCTGAATTAAATAAAGATATATTTTTGTTGGATATGTCACTGTTGTTTATATAATAATTTAAAAAAAAAAAAACGATTTCGGAACATAACCCTACTTTTTCTATATGATCTGAGTTTTGCATAACGCAATTTATATAACACGCCATTTCTATGGAACCTAACATCCACATTATATACAAGGGTTACCTGTATAGTTCAATCCTGCATGTTTTAAAGCATAAATCCAGTTATTCTCCCTTCCAGATTTACTTTCCAGCTTTCAAAAATTCTGTTACATATTCTGACAACTTTAAAAAAAGCAGTTTATTAAGTGTCTTATTAAGTCTCAAATCCTCCACTGTCATGACTTCTTTCTGAATCCTTGACACCAAATTCTCTATCTAAAACCATGAAGCAGACTTGGACATACTCCAGATAAAGAAATTTAATGCTCTCTAAGCAGTCATTATCTCTTGGAATTGTTGATTATTAAATCAACAGTCAGTTCTGATTCCATTCCAAAAAAAAAAAGGTATCTACAAATAGCTAAAGATTAAAAGGACCCCGTTTTTCAACTACAATAAGAATGTTTAAATCAACATAAAGTATCATTCTTTGCTACTAAGTCTTTCAGCCTTTTTTCCATCTATGGATTAAAGAAAAATAGACTTAGAACTGATCATTATGCCATTCTACTGTCTGTATCACTCTTCACGAGAATGCCTGACAAGTTCATCATGTGGCAATGATCAAATTTTTTTAAAATAATTTTAAAAAATTATGATAATCTCTTCTTAATACTACCCCATCATCATCAGCACAATTATACAGTATATTTAGTCAGAAAAGAGCCTGCGATTTTGTGGATATAGCTCTAGTAACAGGCCCTGATACAAATCATTGACTTAAAATTTCCACATAAAGTTCATTAGTATAAAATTAACTAATTTTTTCCTTCATTTTTTTTTTCATATTTCATTATTATTATTATCACATTAGCCTCTGTGAAGTCAGCAATCTCATTGTAAGAGGTTCACTCAACCAATAGCATATTTATCATCCTGAACCTAAAAATCCTTAACATTCGGGTAATTATTATTATTATTCAGGCTTCCATGGAGTCAAAAGACTCATCGTGGGAGGTCCTTCCTAAGAACATAGTCTGTCAAGATTCATCGAGGGGGGGGTCCCCTTAAGAAACACAAAGTCTATCATACCACTCCTTAAACTCATTGACCGTTCTCGCTCTCACCACTCCATCAGGCAATGCATCCCACAGTTCAACCACCCTCCACGCAAAGAAACCACTCCTTACCCTCTTGCTCACAGTTTCCTTTCGTAACTTCCAGGGATGGCCTCTTGTCATCACTCCTTCCTGCTGTTCAACCAAGTGAAAGAACTCCCCAGTGTCAACCCTGTAACCACCTCTCAACAGTTTTAAGTCTCAAACATATCAACTCTCCTTCTTCTATCCACCAAACTCTGCAGTCCACATTCCCTTAGCCGATCCTCATAACTATCCTTGTACAGTCCTGAAACCATCTTTGTCATCTGGCTTTGTATCCTTTCCACAGTTAATTTATCCCCTTCAAATCCTGGAGACCAAATCTGAGAACAATAGTCTAAGTGTGGTCTGATCAGAGACTTATACAACGGAATAATAACCCTTTTCTCTCTGCAGGTCAGTGTCCTTCTCATAATTGCAGCAATCCTCTGTGTTACCTTCACTACCTTTACAATATGTCTCTTAAATTTCAGGTTTCTATCAATCATCAACCCCAGATCTCTTGTCTCCCCTACTTCCTCCAGTATAACTACTCCCATAGAAAATGCAGCATCCCATCGATGTTCCAAAAACCTCAAGACCGTACATTTTGCTGCATTAAACTGACACCCCCATTCATTTACCCATCTATCTAGCTTATTCAAATCCTCTTGCAGGGCTACCACATCTGCACTATTACTAATAATCCTTCCCAGCTTCGCATCATCTGCAAACAACTGAATATCCCCTTGCAATCCACTGGCAATGTCATTGATATAAAGGTTAAACAATATAGGTTGTAGTACTGAGCCCTGTACCTCACTTGTAACCTTCTGCTTCCTTGAAACTGCTCCACCATACACAACTCTCTGATACCTATCAGACAGCCAATCCTGAATCCAGTTGACCAATCTGACATCCAGACCCATGTGCTGCAACTTAAATATCAGCTTATCATGTGGCACCCTGTCAAATGCCTTTGCTAAGTCTAAGAAAATTGCAGTATATGCCTTTCTCTCATCTAATTTTCTTGTAACTTTATTATGAAAGGCTAGCATATTGCTAAAACAAGAGCTCCATTTCACATCACTCTCACATATAACATTACCCTCATCTGCCCAATGCTGTATACGGTCCCTCACTACTTTCTCCAAGATCTTAACAACTACTGATGACACACAGACTGGCCTATAATTAAACACTTCCAGTCTGTTACCACCCTTATGCAATGGCACTATCTTACCTTCCTTCCATTCCCTGGGCACCTTTCCTGCAGCCAGACTTTCATTGAAAAGCCAGGTTAAAGGCATTGTCGGTTCCCTAGCACATTCTCTCAAAACTCGTGGTGAAATACCATCTGGTCCCAAAGTTTTACTGACATCCAGAGTACTCAGTATCTGAAACACACGCTCCTCCTGTACCTTGAACCAGCCCTATCCCTCTAGCATTAAAACTGACTCCTCTAGGATGAAATACTCCAATAAAGTGTTCATTGAACAAGTCCACTATGTCCTCCATCAGTCACTCTATTCCCATTTTTATCCCACAATATCATTCTTCCACAGTCATTTCTCCTCCTATTGGCCACATAGCTAAAAAATTCCCTAGGAATTTCTTTGGATCTTAGGACTAATCTCCTCTCATATTCCAATTTCGCTTTCCTTACCACACTAGTCACTCTTCTGGCCTATGTCTTATATTCTTCATGCATCTTCTCTTCACCTGTCTCCTTATATCTCTTCCATAGCATTTTTTTCGCATGCAATTCCTGTTTAATGCATTCCAATCTCCCACAATTCTCTATGGAAAAATCTACTTACACCCTTCTTCACCATGTCTTTACACAACTTGATGGCCTCTTGATCTTCCTCTCGTCCTGCACTCTTTACATAATCCCTTCTGCATGAATCCGATAAAATCACTAATTTAAATATCTATCATATAACTGCTTTTCTGCCTGTCCAGCAAACTTTGCAATTAATATTATGGAAAGTTTTTCACTTGGTTATGAAGTAAATTATCGTGAAGTATGTTCTTGACTCGACTACTTGAATATAGTGGTTGATGACTTCACATCAATTGCCTTAGTGTTGCATAATGCAGTTTTACAATGGTAAAGTTTTCATAAAATAACTCCCTACATCCCTTGTAATTGTCACTATGCTATTATAGCTATTTGCTAGTGTCATCCATAATTCTTCTCTCTCTTGGCTGCCACATAACAGGAGAATTCCCTTAAGTTATCTTTGGCCCGACTGGTCAATCTCCTCTCATACTGCAATTTTTCTTTCTTTCTTTACCATGCTTTTTAACTTTCTAGCCTGCACTTTACATTCCTCATGTATATGACTACTACTGTCTTGTACCTCCTCTGTAACATCTGTTCTGACACTGCTTGACTGATTTTAGTGTTCATTCATTCCACTCCTACTCTATTATCAGTTGATGCATGTTCTTGTTATATTTTGGTATACATTTTTGTTAAACTATTGAAAATTGATATTCTAAAATGTCAGAAATGTAGTGATTACACAAAGGTATCCTATAAAACTTATACAAGGCAGTGTGTATATTTGGAAGTTTTTCCAATTGGGTATACTATAAATTAAAGATACCAAGAAATTATATACTTGGTTTAATCCTTTATCCAAATATAAGAAAATGCTTCAGGTGTGTATATTTATGTGTGTATATTTATTATTACTGGCATCAGATCTCCATACAGCAGACTGTTACACACAATGCTTTTGCTGATCAACAATATCTTAACCTTGTTCATTTCACTGTATCTACATTTCCACGTACATCAGACAAAGGATTCCAATCACAAACTGTTACTAGGCTACAATTGGCATTCCATCAATTTGTCTTCATACCAAATATTCCTGAGACCCAATGCAACCCTAGTTACAATAATCTGAATCCTTTCCAAAACATCATCTCTTTGCGAACCAGGTAATACCATAATGGAACTATAACCTTTTTACTTCTAGAATATCATGTCTATCAATAAGCAGCTATATGTTATATTATACAGCTACTTTTGTGTATTTGGTTTGTTATCCTATATAAGACAATGTGAATTAATTAACATTTTTAGTCAAAGAAAATAATTCTGAGAAACTAAAGAGAATTCAGACAATACATATGGATCAAAACCTCCATTCCAATAGCTCGAATGCAAACTGCATCTCAGATGATGTAGTGTTCAGCAATGGTTCAACTTTCTAAATTTGTGCAGCAACATATTTTTTTCTTGTCTGTTCATAAGCATAATTATAGATATGTAACTAAGAAAAAATTGTGTAATAAACTGAGTTCCTATTTGGGACTATGGTAGAAAAAACTGAGGTCACGAGACCAGCATGTCCGTAACTGTGTGTTCTGGTAAATTTGTGGAATTTTAAAGCACAGCATTTCTGTTAGAAAAACACTGCCACCTCCATATGAGATCTAGGAACCCATCTTCAGGTGAAAAATCTTGATGAATGTTCTTCATATCCGAGACATTCAATCCTAGGTCTTTCAACCAAAAGGAATTGTGAATTCATTCATTATTCATCTCCCTTACTTAAAAAAAAAAAAAAAGAATACGAATTTAATCACCTAACATCGGTAAATTCAGCATGCATAACATTTTTAATTATTCACAAGTTAGCAGTAATAATTTTTCAAAATCAGTTATTTAAATAAAAATTATTAGTGAAAAAGTCATATCAAAATGCAGCATCTATGAGATTTAATCAGTAATTTTTAGGCATTTTTTGTTGTGCAGTTTTTTAATACAAAACAAATTTTTACTATTAGTGTAGGAAATGTGGAATGGCTTTCATCAATGTTAAAGAAGCAGTGAATTTATTGTGACTTTAAGGAAGAATTAATTGTTCTTCCTTAAATCTTCCAATTATGACTGGAGCATGGATTAATTAAAATTGAAATATAATAATTATATGGCAGAAATATTGACCATCTGAGTATTATTCTATGTGTGTATAAATATGTATGTTTAAAATATGTGAAAAATATTTTTTTATAAATATTAAAATAAATAAAAATAAAGACAGAGAATGAATGATAGGGAGAAGATATATGTAAACCAACTAACAAAGATGAATTTTGTGATATGTCTGGACACCATGGTTATTAATATATGGTTTACTTTTGTGTTCTTTTTTTTTCACTCCTTTTTTGTCAGCACTGTATTAGTTTCAGACTGTAGCTATAAGGCTGGTTTCTTAAAGGGTTTTTCCTTATAAACATAAAACTGATTTCGAATATAGCTAGTGGCAGTTACGTGTATATCATGGCATAAATAGAAATTTAAGTAATTTGTGGAGTTCATGCCATTCACGCTAAGTGAAAACTTGTTTCCTGGTGAAAGAACTATAATAATACTAAATGTTTTAATGGGTAGATATCAATATTTATTTGCAAGATGTTAGGAGTCTCAAACTATTATAATAAATCATTTAATTTAATTTAATTAAGCAATTTTATCATCATCTGCACTGACACCTGAATTTATCACCCACATCGACATTAATCCTAAGCATATCTGTGGTTTCTTCTCTAATAATTTTAATTGAAAATCTATCCCACACACAATGACATTATATTTCCCATCAGATGGTAGAACAGAGGTCTTGGATTATGTGCTTGAAATTCCTTAGGGAATTTTCTATAGTTTGGAAAGAGAGCAAATTCCCTAAGGCATGTGAAGTATAATACATATTCTTAAAGAATATGTATAATGTAAAATCAGTTACAAAAATGTAAGAAAAAGAGCAGGAGGAAGACAGATGCAGTGAAAAAAGAAAGTTTAGTAGGTCTGAAGTCAGGCCACAAATTAATGCTGACCATCAGCTGCTTGTGTTTTACAAATGCTTAGAAAAAAAAATCAAAGGAATCATGGTACCCAGTTCAGAACCAGCATCCATAAAAATACCTAGAGAAAAGCTTGGAAAGGGTTATGTGTTCATACATAACCCTTTAGTATATTATTTAAATTATTATTTAAATTAAGGGGATATTAAATCCCACATTGTTTTAAAACCAAATAAGAAACTCAAAGATCGGAATCAAAGAGTTTCATGCCGAATATAGTAACTATAAACGTATCGGCGACTACTAGCATGAGCAAAAGTACGTAGTACAAACTAGGGCAACTCGTTGCAAAGGTGGAAAAAGTTCTCATCGCTATTCTTAGTATTTTCCATAATGTAAACCCATCTCCTAGGAGATGTATGATGTTATACATTATGGTGGGAGGTCACTACCCAGACCAGTTTCGATCTTTATTGAGATCTCATCAGTGAGTAGCTAGACCAAAGTATAATACTAAGGGTATAGCAAAAAGAAACTTATATACTCTGCTATATGAGTTGTCAAAAAGGTGCACCCATAAATTATTTAAAATAAAGAGTTTGTACTACATACTTGAACTACGTGCTTTTGCTCATGCTAGTAGTCGCCGATACGTTTATAGTTACTATATTCGGCATGAAACTCTTTGATCCCGATCTTTGAGTTTCTTATTCGGTTTTAAAACAATGTGGGATTTAATATCCCCTTTAGTATATGTTATTTATTAAATAACATATACTAAATAAATAAAATAAATAACACAGTACATGTTGTTTATTTTCACGGTATTGAAGCCAACATAAAATGATAAGAAAATGATATTTATTTATATTTATTTGCTGATATTATATTATATCCAGCATCTTCAGAGCATAAAAACAGTTTATCACAGTACATGAAACAATTTGGTATAATGAGACCAGTTTTAAAAAAATTGTAACGGGCAACACAAGGAACTAAGTCCCGATTAGGCCATCTATGCTGGAAAAGAGAGAAAACAAATATTATTTAGATCTTAAAATGACTGTCTCCCAGATTTTTGGTAAATTTATACAGCCATACTTGTCGAGATTTGGAGAATGTTTTAAAGCTTCTGTTGATTCCAAAAACAATCTCTCTCTCTCTGGTTATAATGACTTCTGTGTAGCACTTCAGTTTTCTTCCAATTGATCCTATGTGAAGTGGTATCCAAGGCATGGTCTACTACACCCAACTTGCCATAACAATAGTGCCAGATGTATTTTTATGTTCATCAGATCTCATCAGGTGGATGTCAACAATTCTTCCTGTCTGTCCATAGTAAGCCTGGTCACAAGAACAGGGCACTTCATAAACTCCTGGATGTGAAAAAGAAGAGAGTTTGTCCTTAGGTGAACAGATGAGAGTTGCTAATTTGACATAAGGTTTAAACATATTGCATAGCTGATATTTATGGAGCACTCTAGATATATTTTCAGACATGCTTGAATGTATGGGATGGTAAAACCACAGCAAAAATTTTACCATCCCATATATTCAAGGCACATCTGAAAAGATATCTAGAGTGCTCAATAAACATCAGCTATGCACTGCATTTAAACCGTATGTCAAATTGGCAACTTTCATACATAAATTTACCAAAAATCTAGGGGACCATCATTTTAAGTTCTAATTAATATTTGTTTTCTCTCTATTTCCAACATAAATGATGCCTAATTAGGATTACAGTTCGTTGTGTTGACTGTTACAATTTTTTTAAAACCAGTCCCGCTGTTATACCAAATTGCTGTTCTTTTGCATACTACGACACTGTTTTTGTGCTCTGAAGATGCTGGATATAATATAATATCAGCAAAGAAGTTAAATATTATTTTCTTACCATTCTGTGTTGTCATCAATACTGTGAAAATAAATAATCCCTAGAGAAAATACTTAAGGCCAAAAGAAAATGTATATAAGGGAGACAGTGATGTCACATATTGTTACGTGCTTAAATGCAAAGAACACCACTGAAGCATGGATAAGAAATGCCACTTTAAGTGACAAAATATAAAAATGAGATAATTATTATAAATAAAGAATGAAAAAAAAAAAAAAAAGACATTTCTTGCCTTCAAAATAAAATGCATAATCGTTTTACATTTTGTAAATAGATGATTAATATGGTGCACATCTCAAACTAATCTGAACAGAATTAAGTATCTTATAGTACCGATCAGCATATCAGGAATCGTTGTCAAGGTCTTGGAGAACATGGTCAAGAAGAAAATACAGGATTGGATAGATGAAAATAGGATACTGTATCGGGTACAGCATGGTTTTGTGAACTCATGTTCACAAAATGAGCTCAGTAACTTACTCACATTTTATAACACAGTGACGACTGAACTGGATAAGGGTAATAGGTTTACAGTGATTCTACTCGACCTTGCTAAGGCCTTTGACAGGATACCACATGGAATTCTAATCAGTAAACTACAGCATATGGGGATGGATATAAGGTTGATGAGATGGATAGGAGGGTGGTTGATGGAGAGATATCAGAGAGTGGTTTATTCAGGAGTAGAGTCCAAAAGACAGCCTGTGGCTAGTGGTGTGCTGCAGGGTTCTGTTCTTGAACCATTACTGTTCAATTTGTTCATTAACGATATAGGAAAGGATCTGAGAGGAACTGTTAATTTATTTGCTGATGATGCAAAGTTGATGATGAAACAGCGGTATATCATGTTGGTGGAACTGTACTCCAGGAGATTGATGAGGCCAAGGATTTGAGAGTGTTGGTGGATAGGGAGATGAAGTTTAGGGGGCACATTGCAAAAGTGGCTAAATCAGCTCATCAAATCACTTGGTTGCTGAAAAATACTTTTAACAAGCAGAGACAAACAGGTTATTGTTCCTCTGTATCGAGCCTTGATAAGACCCCATCTAGACTACTGCACCCAGATATGGGCGCCAGGGTTTCTTCTGGATGGGGAAGAGATGGAGAGGATTCAGAGATGAGTGACCAAGATGATGGCAGGTCTGAGAACAGGTTGAAGATTTGTGGGTTGCAGAAATTGGTTGATAGGCAGAGAAGAGATGAGATAATTGAGACATTCGAATTACTGAAGGGTTTCTATAAGATTAATTCAGAAGATATTTTTGAGAATAGGACTAGTGGTGGGAGGACTAGGGGGGCCATACATGGAAGCTGGGCAAGAGTGTGGTTAGCAAGGGTGTTAGAGCTAGGTTTTTTACTTGGAGAGTGGTGAATGAGTGGAATAAGCTGCCAGAGTGTGTTGTGGGCCATGACTGTAAATGAGTTCAAGGCAAAGTATGATAGATACTGTGTGAATGTCGAATAGTTGTTCTTGACATGATGTTAGGGTCTCCCTCTATGAGTCTATGGATTCCTTGGCGTTGGCCGTAATAATAATAATAGTAATTGCCTTTGAACATCACATGTTTCTAACTATCCTATTATACACAAGTCCTTCCCCTTCAAGATTGGTTAATTTTTAAAAAATTTTTACTGGAAATAATTCCAGTAAATTCCTTGCACAAATGATAATGGCAGTACTTATCAGCCAGTTTACATCATTATAAATCTCAAAATTGTGGTGTTATTTCCACACTAGAAGCAAGAGCCCACCGACTCATTACTGGCAAGAATGAACTAGATAAAAGAACTTCAACATTTAAAAAAACACTTTCCTTCAAAATGGCTATCATGAACCATATCTCCAGACTACTCGAGTGGCATGAGACCAGAGAAATTTCTAATGAAGAAAGTAAAAATAAAGGCTTCATCACACTTCCATATATTAGCTCTATTTCCATAAAACTGGCAAAAATACTCAACGAATATAAAATCCAAGTAGTATTTATTATCAAGATGATATCACTACTCTGATCCACAAAAACCATGACATAGCCCACTTCCATATCCAGGCGTTTATCAGCTATGGTGCAATTGCTGGTCATCTTACTATGGACAGACAAAAAAATCAATTGAACAATGTACTGAAGAATCTTTGCAAAAAAATGGCATTAGATCCTAAACATTAGTCCCAGTATTAACTTGTCAGAATACATCCTACCTTCATTAGCCAAACATGTGCATGTGAATGAGTAAACACACACGATGTATTGAACAATGCAACATACAGTTAGAAATATTTTAAAATAACATCATTCTTTTCTATAACTACATAACAGTTACAGTTATATTGTCACGAACCAGCAAAGCCTACATGCTTTTATATATATACCTTGTGTGTGAGAGAGTTTATAAAGCAGAACACCAGAATAAGATAACATTTATTTTAATTGACAACATAACATTTCATCCTAATTGCACATGATTTCTTCAGGTGTAAACATACAAACAAGTAAATTAGTAGACAAAACAGTAAAGACTAACAAAGGTGATGACTGTTATGCAGTTATAAAAGAGACTGATGTTATTTTAAAATATTTCTATTGTTCAGAACTGTGTGTGCATTTATGCATTCACATAAATGTTTGGCTAATGGAGTATAGTATGTACTCAGACAAGTCGATACTCATGTAATACTTCAATCTCTAGGATCTATACTCCCCATTGTATCATAACAACAGTGTAATAGTTCTGATTATCCCATAAAATTTGATGTTTCATTTGTGAAGCATCTTGTGGGTCAGCTGAAGAGAGCACATGTCATGACAAAACTGAATCTTCAGTCTTATGGTAGTCGACATCTGGAATGTGTTCTACAATATGTTCAATTGATTTTTGTGCCTGTCCATAAGATGGCTGGCAATTGCACCATAGCTGATAAATACCTGGATACTGAAGTGGGCTATGTCAAGGTTTTGTAGACTGGAGTAGTGATTTCATCTTGATAAAGGAGTAAATACTACTTTGATTTTATGTTAATTGAGTATTTTTGCTAGTTTAATGAAATAGAGATAATATAAGAAAGCATGAAGAATCCTCTGTTTTCATTATAAATTTCTCTGATCTTATGATGGCTGAGAAGTCTGGAGATGATGTGGTCATCATAGCCTTTTTTTAAGCAAAGTATTTCTTGAATGTTCAAGTCGTTTGACTAGCTCATCCTTGTCAGTAATAAGTCAGTGGGCTCTTGTTCCTAGTGTGGAAATAATACCCAATTATCGAGGGTCTATAATGACGGGAAGAGAAATGTAGATATCTGTCAGTATGTGTGTAAGCTTTTGAAATATAGAGACTTTTAATTTATTTGATTCCTTAGCCAGTAGAAGGTCCAGTAATGGGTGAACCATTAGATTCTAATTCATAAGTGAATTTTATGTTAGAGTGTTGAAAATTTGGGTACTCACAAAAAAAAGAGAAGTCTGATTATCCATAATACTAGTTACTATAGGTCGAATAGTCTTTCATGTGGATTACTATAATATATATATATGGGTTACTTATACTATCTTCACTTCCCATATATTGTATCCCATATATAAATATATACGAGGGTGGTCTGAAAAGTTCTCGGCCTCGACCATATGGCAGTACTATCAGCAAGATTTTTTTCCCCTAAGTTGGTACATCTGTCATAAGCATCCATGTGAAATTGCAAGTTATTATATCAAGTAGTTAGTTTTATACAGCTGTCTGAAGCAAAAGTGCTGTCTGTATCCCTTGAAATGGATAAAATTGAGTATCGTGCAGTTATAAAATTCATTGTAAAAGAGGGCTTAACATCAAAAGAAATTCATTCGAAGTTCATAAAAGTTTATGGGCACTCTTTTCCTTCATTTTTGACAATTAAGAAATGGACTGCCAAGTTAAAACATGGCTGTACCAGCCTTGAAGATGATCCATGTGAAGGATGTCCAAAAAGTGTAACACCAGAAATCATTGATCAAGTGCATGATATGGTATTGAATGACCGGCGAGTCAAAGTGGGTAAAATTGCTGAGACTATAGGCATTTCAAAAGAATGTGTAGGATATATTTTGCATGAAGAATTGCATATGAAAAAGCTTTGTGCAAGATGGTGGCACACTTGCTCACAGCAGATCAAAAATGCACTCGCATGAAAATCTCTGAACAGTGCTTGGAGCATTTTAACAAGAATAAAACTGATTTTGTGTGTTGATTTATTATTATGGATGAGATAACACACCAGAATCCAAACAGCAGTCAAAACAGTGGACAGAAGCCAGTTGTTCAGGGTCAAAGAAGACAAAGTCGGTTCCATCAGCGGGAAAGGTCATGGCATTGGTGTTTTGGGATGCTAAAGGCATTTTGTTTATTAATTATCTTGAAAAGGTAAAACAATAACTGGGAAATATTATTCTGATCTTTTAACCAGACTAGACGAAAAAATTCGTGAGAAAAGACTCAGTTTGCAGAAGATAAAAATCATCTTTCATCAGGACAATGCATCTGCCCACAAAAGTATTTTGGCAATGGGAAAATTAAGGGAATTGCACTATAAATTGTTGGAGCATCCACCCTATTCACCAGATTTTGGCTTCCTATGACTTCTATCTGTTCCCAAAATTAAAACTCTTCCTCGCTGGTCAGTGCTTTTCTTTGAATCATGTGGTGATTGCAGCTGTAGAGGGGTATTTTGCAGATCTTACTAAGAACCACTACAGGAACAGGATAATGGTGCTGGAGCATCGCTAGAATAAATATATTAGATTATGTTGAAAAATAAAAATAATCTTGAAATTATAAATTCATTTTTTTCATTGTTAGGCCAAGAACTTTTCAGACCACCTTCGTATATTATGATAATCCACATGAATGAATGTTCAACCTACAGTAACTAGTATTATGGATAAGCAGACACACTCTCTCTCTATTATTTCTTTTTTAGACTCTGTAGATTATAGTCTTTAGGAAATATTAGAGAGAGAGTGTGTGTGTATTTCATAGTACAACAGCATGGAGAAATAAAAAGGAAGAAAACTAAAATCTTTGTTCTTCAAGTTTTAAGTTCTGTCATGAAAGGATAATGAATTCCTACACACTTATAAATTTACAGGAAAATGGAACAATCGTTGTGGAACTAACCGAACTAACCGTAGAAGATACAGTAGAAACTGAATGTGTGAAAAGTTGTATGAACTAGAGAGAGAGAGAGATAGGGGTGTTATCACTGCCACTCATTGATGACAGAATGACTTTGCAGTAATCTACAAGATTCAACCACTCAAGTGAGGCTGAGTAATGCAGAACAAAAACATGCGAGTCTTACAACACTTAGAAGCAGCAGCAGCACATATGCAAAAACTGGTTTGATTAAAGTGTGGCACTGAATGTGTTAATCTGAATGCTCACTTCTGTACTAATCAAGAATTTTTCGGAAGCATTTAGAAACACCCAAAATGTTACAATACTATTCGATGACTGGATAAACTTAATTTCAACTGGAAAAGAGAGAAATCGGTTTTCTAGTGATTTGAGTTGTCAAAACTAAAAAAGGTTCCTTTCTGAAAGAAACACAACAGGAATGAATCAATACAATGTGGCCATAGTGGGAATAGTATGTGAACTATATATGCACAATTCCCACTATGAGAAGATTCGCAGACTTGCTATGGATAGTTGCTATCCCTCAATTTTCCCCTTCTACACAAAATTTTCCTTATAAACTCTTATTTGAGAATTCTAATTATGCAACTGCAAAACTATGCAGAATTTTCCTTATAAACTCTTATTTGAGAATTCTAATTATGCAACTGCAAAACTATGCAATCGAAATCGGAGCTTTCATTTGAAACCTTTCTGATTTGATAAAATGATATTAAAGTCAAAACTAACTAAAGGAAAAAATCACTGTTCCTGTTAATTATATAAACTATAAACAATGCAATGTTTGAAAGAAAACAAGAGTAGCAAGTCTTTGGATTGGGGGGGATCATTGAAACAAAGAAAGCACATAATCACAGTAAAGATATTTTACTTTAAACAAAAAATATACTGTAAAATTACAGATATTCTGGTTTGTGTATCACAAACCAGTCATTCTCAAAGAAGAATAAAACAATGGAAAATTTAAATACAGCAACAAACTATACTAAAAATAAATGTTATCTTTTTATGTGCAGTTGTGAGGATGCCATGCTCTAAACTTATACTATAATTTAGGATCCTAAAATAATAATAATAATAAAATAAATTAAGAAATACAGTTGTTAATAACAATTTCCCAAATTTTGGACATGGATAGTTCATTGTTGATATTAAGGTAGAGACAATGTAGAACCTCAGCACTTTCTTTGAAAAGATTTGTAGATGCTTATATGTAGAAACTTGGCATCATTCTAAAGTATCCTGCTACTAGTGATACATTCTGCAAGGCCAGACTTTGAACATTTAATCAGTTGGATAACAGTAGTGATACCTTTTGAGAAATACCTTTTGTAATATCTTACAACCAGCTATCCTTGGAGCTGATGAGAAGATAACCATTGTTATCTTCTCATCATGAGAAGATAATCATTGTTCATAGCATACATGTTTAATTTGTTGCATCTTCTTTATTCTTTTACACTGAGGAATGGTTTGTAATACACAAATAAAAATATCTAATTAAATAGTATATTTTTAGTAAAATATGCTTACTGTGTTTACATTTATTTTAAACAGTAGAACATAATGCAGCTGTATAATACAACAGTGCACAGATCTAGTCACTTGGGGATATGGCAGTT
Organism: Typopeltis vanoorti; assembly: GCF_054136105.1. Classification (NCBI taxonomy): domain Eukaryota; kingdom Metazoa; phylum Arthropoda; class Arachnida; order Uropygi; family Thelyphonidae; genus Typopeltis; species Typopeltis vanoorti. The sequence goes on along the minus strand of NC_143556.1, from coordinate 71,263,399 downwards.
TTGAGAGGAGCTGTCAGTAAATGCATCCAAGGAGAGGTATGATCGGTATTATATGAACAGATTTAGTGTGGGAACTCCCACAAGCGATTCTTTGGTCTCCATGGAGATGTCCATGCCTATAATAATAATTGGTATAAAGGTTCCCTTTAAAGGGGAACTAATAGCTAGCTAATATTATGACCGTTTGGATAAAAATAATAATTACAAATAATGCATATTGTTTTCATGAAAATTTAATTTTTTTTTAATTTCCCATATTAAGATAATTTAAATTACCAGATGAAGAAAACATTACTGTAGCTGCATAATCAATAGTTGCATCAAATATTATTATTGATATTGCAGTACCCAGTGATAACAGTATTAACAATAAAGAACTGGAAAAAATTACTAAATATCGAAATCTGCAATTGAAGTTGGCCAGCTGTGGCTTAAATGCACCAAAGTCATCCCAATAGTTATTGGGATGACTCTGGTGCAGTTTCAAAGAAGCTATCCAACTATTTACAGCAATTAAACATCAACAAAGTGACCCCATATGATCTACAAAAACACAGCATTACTTGGAACAGTCCATATTTTACGATGTTACCTGACAGACTATTCTTAGATTCTTGGGCAGATCTGAATTGTTCTGTAATCACCAGTCAAATTGTTGTTTAAATTATATCTTGTTTTGACTGTGTATCAATCTTCTTCTTGGCTTACCATATTAGGTAATTGTTTGCCTGTAATGTTTTCAAGGGTTTAAAAAGTCTTCTGCCCATCTCCTCCTAGGTCTCCCTCTTGATCGGTGTCCCCTTTGGTTTATATTTCCAAGCAATATTTGGCCATCTGTCCTCATTCATTCATTCTTTCTATGTGGTTTTTCCAGTTCTTTCTATAGTTTGTGATGTCTTCTGTTATGCTAATTATGGATAACTGTTTTCTTATTTCTTATCTTGTCTATTCTTTTATAGCCTGAGAGCGGTCTTAGGAATTTCATTTCTGCAGCTTCCACTTGTCTTTTATCTCGTTCTCCCCAAGTCCATGTTTCACTACCATATTTCAGAATAGGTTTGGCTATTATTTTAATTATTTTATATAGTTTTATTTGGATTGTTCTAGACATCTGTTTACTGAAGTGTCTATTCAAAGTTCTAATGACTGCTAGGAATTTTTGCTTTTTATATGTAACGTCAATTTCTCCATTGGGGCTTATGTAATTTCCTGGATATTTAAATTTGTTCACTTGTTTTAGTTTGCATCTTTTAACTGTGTATCAATTATGTGAATAAAAAAAGAAAATCCCTAGTTGTTTTCTCCAATTATGATACATATTAAAAATAGGTCCTTTGACTCATTGCAGGAGATCACTTTACACTACATCCAACCACACAATCCACTGTCTACATTAATCCACCATTTGCACTATACAACTGTATAGAATATTTCTGTCTGTTAATTTTGTGTGTTCTCTAGCCAATCTGCCTGTTTTGCAAGAGGAAAAATCTTTATTACCTCTATATGAGACCAGCTAACTAACTTTCAATTGAAAAAGCCCAAATAAAGATTGCTTCTGTCAAGGGTACATGTTCGTCACTTCAACTGCACTATAGAGAATTATTAGTGAAATACTGAAGTAAATTATATTAACGTATTTCTCAATATTCCTCTCCTTAATATTTACTGATCACCCTTCCTAAAATCAGTCTGAATTTGTTTTATTTGTTTCCAACAAGCAGAAAACACTTGATACTATTTTCTAATGATCTATGTATTTTACATTAAATGCAATATAAAAGAAAAGTTCAAGACTTATCTTATTACATTATTTGTGGAAATATTTAAATGAAAAAAGGTTAATGAAATAAAACAGCAAGTCCCTCAAGCTCTTGCTCCTTACCTCAAATATGTTGTAGTATATATTTTCTAATGACCTATGTATTTTTCCATTAAGTGCATTATTTTTGTTTGTTTTTTTTGACTTGCTGCTAAGCTGATTTTGTAAATTTTTTCTTCCTCTCAAGACTTATCTCATTACATTATTTGTGGAAATATTTGAATGAAAAAAGGTTAATTAAATAAAAAAGCAAGTCCCTCGAGCTCTTGCTGTTTACCTCAAATATGTTGTAGTACATATGGCAAATTCTGCAAACACTCATTGAACTGCTGCTCTTTTCTTCCCTACATGCCAGTTTATTTCATTGTTATATCTCATTCTGTTTAATAAATATTAAAAAAAAAAAAAAGTATAAGCTTCTGGAGATCATTCTTGAGCAGCTGAGACACTTATAAATTAAGATATACAATTCCTTAACATCTACACTTTCCTTATGCATATTTAACATTTTGTCCAAATATCAAACTTCCAAATACCAGATATCTATAGTTAACATACTAGTAAGGAAGTACTGAAACAGAAACCATAAAAAATGTGGCGGTTTCATTCTCTTTATGTCATTTCCTACTTGCATTACAAACTTTTATAGAAACAAGTTAGTCAGATAGTAGGCTTATTGCTTTCTGACTACATTTTTTTTTTTCCCCCAAAAGTGGGAGGGAAGATTCATAGTGGAATTAAGAATATAAAAGAATAATGCTTATCCCCCCCACTTTGTTATACCATGTTAACACTTTAGAGAGTTACAATAAGAAATAATTGTAGAAAAAGTTTAATTATTAAAAACTCAGTAAACAAATAGTATAAACAAAGATTTTTAATGTCAAATGTACTGATGCATGTTTAAGTAATGACCCTTTCAAATATCCTCTAAAACATCTTTACTAGTAATTCCATTTGTATTCACAATTTACAAAATTAATCTAAAACAGTAAGCATATGAACTAGTAACATTTTGCAAACCAACATTACTATATACAATATTGTAAAAGTAACTCTTAAAGATGTCACACATGATAACAATAATATATAATAAATTATAAATGTAGTCTGTTCATAATGAAATTTTGCTAAATCAAAAACAGCATTTCTTACCACACTTCAATATAGGGAGGAAAAAAAACAAAAAAATATTTTCCTTCTTTGCTCGTCTAATATACAAAATGACACAATACATTTCTCTAATGTTTCTTCTTTGTAAAGGCTGAAATTTTTGAAGAACTTTTCACTTCTTCTTTTGCATGTACACCTTTCCATAGTTTTTCAGCACTCATGGAATTTCCTAAAATAGTTGCCAACTCATCTTGAGAGTAATTAATAAGTTCTAATATTGATCCTACCTTATTTAATATGCCCCACATATTTTTGGTATTAATGCCTGGTAATTTTGAGACAAAATTCTGACCAACTGGATTATATTTTTCATATTCATTCTGATTTTCTGAGGAATTTTGTGCCATGACTTGTTGACTGTCAGGTTGATCTTTTTTGACTTTTAACATCTCAAACATTTCAGCAGTAGCAAACGGGGAGGGAGACCACAATAATCGTAAAGTAGGGAAATGAAGAGTTAGCAGAATTAACTTTGATACTACATTATAAGATGCTGTCGTGTTGCCTATATTATAGTGTCCCTGCAGTGAAAATGATTTGTTTTCATTAAATTCAACAAGTAACAGTGCTCTTTTATAGCAACGACACATTGCTTGTGCCTGGCTATATAATCTTCCACTATTCAGTGACCCAATAAGATCACTGATACTTTTACGCTCTACACACATATCAGGTGTTAAAATATAATCACCTACTTCAAGAGTCAGTGGTTCAATGTTAATACCCCTTCTGTGAATAAGATTTGGAAGTTCACTTCGAAATTCCCGAATATCAACAATTATTTTCTGCTCAGTATCAAATTTCTGTGCACCTCCTTTTCTTGTGCTAACAGTCTGACTAGCTCTTATAAAATTCCTTTCCAAGTCAAGACGATCACCAGTTTTTCCATCAACTCCTTCTGGTAATACCATTTGGGCCTTTTCTCTAATTAGAAATTCAAATGCTTCCTTTTCCTTTCTAAGAGAAGTTAAGTAATTCTGTTCTTCTGCAGAGCCACGGTAAATTAGAAAATAAACTTTCAGCTTAAGACCTGGGTTTAAAGCCTGATACATTTCTATCTGTCGTATTATAGTTACATCTGCATCATATAAGACAATGTATACTGGCTGTGACTGTTGAATCAGTCTCTGAAATTTAAATGGGTCACTACTACCTCTTAAAGAGTGAAACATTATAAGTGGAAATGACACTAAGTCTGCAGAATTTTCACCATCCTGTAACTCTTCCTTGTTTTCATCCCTTGTTTCGTTATCACTATTTTCATCTATAATCATCTGAGTGAGTGTTTTACTTGGAACTTTAGCATCTGGTATACGTCTCTTTTTATTGGTCTTTTTATTTTTTAAGCGGTCTACGATATCTTTTTGTTCAGTATTAGCTTCAGAAGCATCACATGTCTTCTGATACAGCTTATTTAACAGAGTCTGTGAGCCTATACTCAGAAATTCTTTAAGCTGATTACAAGTTCTTTCATCTTCTGCAATTACAAGTACTATATTTTCCAGGATCTTACTTTCTTCACGAATTTCAGCCAAAATCTCTGATAATGCAATCCATTTTGGATTCTCCTCAAACTGATGGCTTTCTCCCAAGGCAGTATTCTTATTCTCTTTATGCCTTTTACCCCTTCCTTTAAATCCAAAGACACGTTCCTTAGCATGAAGAAAGATACTTTCAGCACTGTCAAGAAATATCCAATCTGATATATGCATGTTTAAATTAACACTTTCTCGTATTGACTTAATCAGATTATAAAATGTGATACAGTCATACTGTGTCAAATACTTAAGAATTGTGCGAAGTGTTTTTAAATCTCCGATCAAACGTTTTGTTTTTGAATCTAATTGATGCCACACTGGTTCCAGCTGAAATTTAACAATTCTGTCAAACGACTTTGACAAAGAATTCTCAACGGTCAATTCATCCATGTCTAATGAAGGATTTATTTTCTTTAACTCTTTAATGCTGACTGTCAAAATATCTAAAATTGATATTTGAATAGCTCGCATGGCCTCGGTCATAGAAATATGTAATTCAATAACTTCTGGTTTTGTCCTTTCTAAACTAGCAGAAACAACAGCATGAAACCTGGGCCATAAAAATAATTTAGATACAAATAAATTTTTCATCACATTTTCCACTTGACAAAATCCATGAGTAAATGAGTATGGATTTTCAGACAATGCTTTTATAAATCCATCCTTATTTTTCATTCTATATAACCTAAGAATGAAAGCTTCTTGGCAAGATTCCAAGATTTTGTGTGCCTTAAAAATGATGATTCCAGTTATAAGTTCAATTGGTACTCGATCCACAAGCATATCTACTACTAATATACGTGAAGTTACAAAGAGAACACCACCTTTCATGTACACTTCATATCTCTCTTTAGTGCCATAATCTGCTTTAATTGCTGTTGGCATTGGTTTTATACTATCTTCTGTCATTTTATCTATAATGTATTCCTCTTCTTGACTGGTAGTACCCAGAACAAGAACAAGGTTTCCAGCATCACTGTAAACAGTCAAAAGTTTAATCAATAATCTCTCTACACCAAGGCCTTTTCCTAAAATTGCAAGCCCATCATCTTGAAAAATCTCTAGAAACATCTGATTTTCGTAGTCCAATGCCATGGTTTATCTATAATGCAATGAATTTCGAATGAGTAAAAGGGAAAATAAGCAATATTAAAATTACACTTTACTCAAGTCATGCAACCATTTTTGAATTTAATCTTGTTTAATTAAAACACTACTAATACTCATAAATAATTCACCAACAAAGATGTAATATAAAATGACGACAAACGTACAGATTATGCGACTCAAGCGATGCAATTCTATAAATTATGACTACTGATGGAACATTCTCATATCAATTCATGTTACTACCATGGAGTGAAAAAAAGTCACTCAATCCACATTTCATTTTCTACGTAATCCTCCTTGCATATATTTTCAGTATCAGGAATGGAAAATGGAAACATGTTTAACTTCATCTTGCGGAAATTTACCCACAATTTCTTGTGTGCGCATTCTCAAACTACAATAAGACCAATTACTATTTCTAAAGCAATACTTAATTTCTAAGTCATACAATCAAATCATACAATAATTTACACAAAACAAGTAATCGTTTGTCGACTATCAGTATATGAATATCAATGATAGCAAACACTAAAATTATTATCAAAATCAGCCTACGGATAGCCCAATAATATTTACAAAACAAAACAAAAAAATTGGAATCACGTGAACATTTATTTCTAATTTCACAAAAATATGAATAAATGAAATGAAAAATGAAACAAACGAATTAAAAAGGCTTGCGAAGGTTTCTGTGGTTAGAAGTTCAATATACAGCAATCTCTCGATTAATGCGCCTAATGCGTTCTTTAAAACAGGCGCATTAATCGAAAACGCACTAATCGAATATAGTAACCTATGGGAAAATGTATAATTCGTTCCTCAGATTTCTTTTTTAACTCTTAAGTTTTTTTTTATAAAAGAATGAGGATATGTCTCAGGGCCTAGTTAAAGGAAAACCATAAAGTTGAAAGACAACAGAATATATTCAGAATATAAATTTATTATTCTGCTTCTTAACAGAGAATTGAGCTAACGTAGTTTGGCGGGCATTCTGTTTTCTTTTTTTCATACAACTGACGGTATAGCACTATTGCCTATTCTGCAAATTTTACTGGTTCTCTCTTCACTAGGATCGGTCTCAAAGCATTGCTGCTTAAAAACTTCGATTGTACGAAAACTATTTTCAAATTGTTTCTGTGAAACCTCTTTGGGCTTGTCAGTGATTAAATTTTCTTCATATTCTTCATGATCTTCCCGCTGTGCATCTAAATTTAGCAGGTCAGAATCACTCAAATTTTTTGGAAGGCATTCGCTTCCAAAAAAGGCCGGTTTCATCGATATTAAATATTTGTTGATCACAATAGTCCCCTTCTTACACAATTTTCTTCAAAATCTCTGGATATCTCCTTATCTGCACTTGCAGCTCCGCCTGTGATTAGAACATTATGAGTTATTTCTCTTTTTGAAAGGCTCAAATCATCCAGTACTAGCGTGGAATTCTTTTTCTTTTCCATTATTGATAGCTCTTTCTTTCAAGGTTGCAAAGAGGTTTAACGCTTTTGATTTAATAAGGCCAGTGTTTAGCGGGATCAGTTTTTGGTTACAATTTTTGATCCATGTAAAAAGAAGTCTCTCTCTAATTCAATCATTATAATAATTTGATTTCGAGTGCATACATGCTGAACTTGAAGCAGCCTTACTGTTCTCTTTGTATTCAGCAGTTGATTCACCCATTTTTGTGTTCTTCTCCTATCTTTGCTCTGGACTCGCCTTGTTAATTTTTCTTTATTATCTCAAGTTTTTCTTCCAATCATATTACTTTTCGAATCATTTTTACACTTCTATTTTTTGGTTACGAATTTTTTTACTCATGATTAATTGTTAGGAAATTAATTTAAAATAAAAAAAGTAAACTTTTCGAGACTGCGTGGGCAGTTCAATTGAACTGCCCACTCAGCCTCCAAAAGTTAGATAGGGCTAAATGGCCTCGCCTACTCCCCGTATACGGGAATAAAAAGGCGTTAGCTGATTTTGATAAAAAAAAAAAAAAAAGTAAGGAAAACAATATGATCAGCAAAATGCTATGTAAAGCAGATGACATAAATTTTGGCCGTAAATTTGGAACATAGTGTACATGGAAATAGTGTATGCCATTAAAAAATAACTTTGTAAAATACTTTGTAATTTTAAATCGGTAACTAAATTATTTCATGCTGGTGAGTGATTTTTTAAAATAGTTAGCCATAAAAAATGTATAAATAGAAAATTTTTAAAATCTGTAACATTTATTTTTAAGATTTTAGAGGCGCACTAATCGAATATGGGCATCGAAAAAAAATGACGCACTAATCGAAAACGCACTAATCGGGGACGCATTAATCGAGGGATTGCTGTACTTGTTCCGGTTTTGTGACCACATGTGTATTAAAAAAAAACAGCTAACCCTATGTTGTTCCCGTATAGGGAGTAGGCGTGGCCGTTTACACTATCTAACTTTTGGAGACTGAGTGGGCAGTTCAATCTCCACTGGTAGTCAATCAGAGAGATAGCTGGCCCAAGGCTATTACTGATTCATTCGGTACGCAGTGAAGAAGGCGGCAAGCTAGTGCCGCCATCTCGTGATCCCTAACCCTAACACTCGTATTTAATGTCTGAAAATAGTGTGGGTTCTACGGTCAATTTTCTTGATTTTACGGAACGAAAAACCCGAGTTTCCGGGAGAAAAAGCACACTAGCCCGTGCCAGAGATCGACTTACTCGGGAACCGGCCGAAAAAACGCTTAGAAAAATTTCTTCTAGTCGTCGACTAGATTTGAACCACCAAATCCTTTCTTCGTGCGGTCAAGCGCTGTAGAGTGCAAACGCCACTTCCACTGAGCTACACAGGCTCTCCCATATTTATTAAAGAAAACTGTTTTTAAAACTAAATAATAAAAACAACACCCGACAAGTTTCGTTAGTCGTCAAACTATCATCTTCAGGGGTAAAGAGAACTAAACGTTTAAAGCAAAAACTACTATAAATTACGAAAATTAGTTCATTTGTTGGTATTGTGAACATCTAAACAGTTCGTTAAAAAACCGAATAAAAGATCTATACAACTGTTAATTCGTGTTACCTGGAGACAATGATATTTGCTGTCGCGTTCTATGGTTCTCACTCTGTCCGAGGCCTGAAATTGATAAATTTTTAAAATTAAAAATTTTAAACATTTTCACAACGAAAGCCGGTTGTAAGAGGTGAGAATGCTATGAATGACAATCTATGGATATTCAATAATTCGAAATGTGCAGATTAAAATGCCGGACGAGGAACAACAGAGAGAGTGATGAAAGCGATGAAAAGAGGATAAAATGTAAATCTTATGATAGTGATATCTTCTTCTCTCCTCAACCTTATGCTTGGTTAGGGTTGCCAGATTTTGGAAAACCAAATACCGGACATGGGTGACCAAAAGAATGATGTTGCTTTATGCCATGAAATGCCATAGTTATTTCGGCAGTAATAACTTTTTTTTCTTCGCTGGTATTTGGTTTTACAAAATAAATATCAATACTTTTGGAATTGGAACTCGATATACTCAATTTATGTTTCTGAGTGTTAATATGTTGTGTAATATCCGATCGTCGCCCATGTGCAATACTAAACGTATTCTGTACAGAATTATACATAAAATACTTATACTAAATAAAAAGCGACCAATGAAAGGGACCGTCGCCGCCATAAACTGCAAACATAATTAATTTCCTCGAATTGTCAGTTTTTATGGATTACAAATCAATTTAAATTGGATTATTCGAAAAGAATGTTGAAAATTATAATTTCTTAACATAATATTTATAATTTTATCTTTTCATTAAAAGTAGGAGACATTAGGTTGTCCCTACAAGTACAATTCGGGACAACAAAATTCGACGTAAAATAAGGGACAGTCCAGTATATACAGGACGTCTGGCAAGCCAATGCTTGGTGAGATAGAATATGCTACTTTACCAGGGTATGAAGATTATATGATCAAAGACAAATTGCATAGCAATAGTCGGAGAAATAAAGAAATACTTCCTTGCCCTACAGTAAGTATTTACGTATTTATGTCTCTAGAAGCATCTCTATGAGACCAGCTAACTCTTTTTGACACCTATAGTCAAAAAGAGCTGATAAAGGTTCCTCGCGTCATGAACGGGAATCGAACCCATGCCTTTCTGAACAAAGGGCTTCGTCGATACCGACTGAGCTAAGGAAGCTAATGATAGTAATGGTAGGTACAAATTATCTGAGAAGGGTTGTGAATCGAGTAATAAAACATTCGAACTCAAAGTTAGAGATTGTGTTGCAAAAAAAAAAAAAAAAAAAAAAACGTACGCAGGGGAAGACGCTACTACCTCGGTAGGATGTTGAGGACTCGCATAGATGAGAGGTGTTAATGAATGACATAATCGCGAGAATAAGCAGAAAGAAGGTTCTGGTACACGTGAATGTTTGGAATATATTTAATGACAGAAGAGAGATTTTAACGTTATATTAGGTTTGAGCATGGTAGGATGCAGACATTTGGTGAGGTTTTGTCCTCTAAGCAAGTGTCAATCTTGGGGCAAAGAAATTAGATCTAGTACACCGAGTATCAAGAATGGTCTCGTGTGGGGAAAATGGCTTAGGAGATGATATATCGTGGAGTGGAGGGAAGATTAGACAGAGGGAAAATAATGATAGATATGCAGGCACCGGGCACTGGTACAGTAGCAGATATATAGAGAAAGCTCAAAATACACTACAATTTGTATACAGATGCAAAAAGAATCAAAAAAGGAACATTAGTGGAGTGTATACTATTTTTTTGCAGGATAGGAGGGAGAAACAAGATAGTGCTGGTGGTAGTAAATAAAAATATGATATCATTATGACAGATATCAACTATAATAATACAGACAGGACAGAGAAAGTGGCATATAGTTATAGGGGAATTTTAAATGTTTGGATTTCTTACGATATAAATCCTTAGACAGCATGAAGTGGAAGAAACAGATGATCAGGATTTCGACGGGCGGCTATAGTATCAGAAGATGTAACTGCGACCAAATGCTTTGCACAGAGGTATGCAAATTCAAAAAAAAAAAAAATAGGCGCATTTGAAGATATATATATATATATATGTTATTAGCACATATGAGATATGTCAATAACATTTATTAAAAGCAATGACAAATTGCATAGCAAGGGTCAGAGAAATAAAGAAACACGGGATATAAGGGATGGCTCAAGGAAATCAACAGGAATCATCATCATCAAATTCCTGATATATACCTTCACGAGGTGTACAGGATACAATAGTACTACATGAAAAATTTACATCATTATTAACTTCCTATCTACAATTTTCCCCCAAATCAGTCTGTTACCTTTCAAGGCTCCAACATTATCAGATTTTATATTTCTTTCTTTTAAGGCACTTTTTACTGTATCAATCCACCTTTATTTTGGTCTTCCTCAGAGTCTTTTTCTGCCACCTGGAAACCAACCTGACAGAGAACACTTGTTTTGCTAATCTTTCCTCGCACATTCTGTTTAAGTGACCATACTACCTGAGATTAGCTCTACTAACACATTCCTGGATGCCGACAATGCCAAGTTCTTTCCTAATATTCTCGTTTTTAATATATTATTGCCATTGATGTCATCCGTTCACGCCTCTAATCCTTTCCTTCTCAGGACTCTCATATCTGTGGTCTCTAGTCTTTGGTGAAGTGTTTTACTTCTAACCCAGCTCTCAGATATATAAGTTAAAATTAGTTTGAACACCATCTTGCATACAGCTAATTTAGTGCTTTGACTAATTTCTCTCTTATTCCATATATATTTATTCACTTAACTTCCTAACATACCAGCTTTGTTGATTCTGTTGCCTATTTCCATATTTAATTTACGATCTTTACTAAAATCGTGCCTAACTTGCTGTAATGTTTTACTTATTCTATAGATTCTCCATTCGCAATTGATATTTTCAATGCTTCTGCCTATTTTCATTGTTTTTGTCTTGTTACTGCTGACCTTCATACCTAATCTATTACAACAGTTATGTTATTCAATTTAGTCAGGGAATCTTGCAGACTTGTAGCAGATTTATTTAGAAGTATAACATCGCCCACATAAAGCAAAGAGCTGACACTAACAGCCTCCAATTTTGATATCAGGTTTAATACTACATTCCTTCATAATGTGATCCATATAGATAATAAATAACAGAGGTGATAATGTACATCCTTGTCTGACACCAGATTTAACATTAAACCATCTCCCTGTACTTCTTTCAATTCTAACTGCTGATTTAAAACTCAAATAAAGACTAAGTAGTGCTTGATACAGTGCCCCATTAACACCATATAACTGTAGCGTTTGAAATAGCTTCTCTCTTGGAACCTTGTCATATGCTTTTTCCAAATCTACAAAACTTAAATACAGATCTTTGTTATATTCCCATGATTTCTCAACTAGCTGTCGTAAAGTGAAAATCTGACCCTGACAGTCTTTATTTGGGCTGAATCTAGCTTGTTCTTCACCAAGCTTCTCTTCCACAATCCTTCTCAACCGTTTCTCAAGTATACTTGCATATATCTTACCAAGAACACTTGGTAATGAAATGCATCTGTAATTCTCACATTTAGTTTTATTTCTCTTTTTATATATGTGTATTATGAGAGCTGTACTCCAATCATCTGGAATTCTTCCCTCTGTCCAGGCCTTCTGAACTATGGAGGTTAGCCACTGTAAGACTTTTATACCTCCATATTTGATCATTTCTGGTCGAATATCATCTACTCCTAGTGCCTTTCCAAATTTCATCTCGGAGAATGACGAATGGTGTAAAACATTTTACACTGAAAATTAGAATATGAGGGGAAAACAAGCACTATAGTCGAAGAAAAATACAATAGATTCTTTCGTTGTGATGCTAGTAGTAAAATTAATAATGTGAACAATGGGTCTTGAAGGATGGAACAAGTGGTCGAGTGATTCAATGAAGATGACCGAGTTATTTTATGAATACTTAGTAGTATTAGGGTAGTCACTTTGAACCAGATCAAGATCAAGATAAGATAAGGAATCGTGACATGATTGGTTGTTCATTTGATGACGCCATTGTGGGTGTGACGTGTTGAGATTGGAATGTTAGGAATTTCCCTGGGGGCATATGTGTCAGTGACGTCAGTTCTTGTGTTTTGGTCCGTATGGAATTATGGGTGATGGTATAGATAAGGATTTGTTTGTGATTGGTGGTGCACTTCTGACCAGATCAGGATCAAGATAAGATAAGGAATCGTGTCGTGGGTGCGTGTTATTATCAGAAGATAAATGACATCATTTGTTAGTTGTAAATAAGTGACGTTATTGTTTTGAATGGCAAAGGAAGATATATTAGTGGATACGGATTCGTGTCGTGATTGGTGGGACATTTCTGATCACATCAAGATCAAGATAAGATAAGGAATCCTGACGTGAAGGTTTCTTATTATCAGATGAAGATAACTGACGTGATTTGTTAGTTGTAAATAAGTGCCAATATTGTTTTGAATGGAAAGAAAAATATATTAGTGGATAAGGAATCGTGTCGTGATTAGTGGGACACTTCTGATAAAATATGGAATCATGTCGTGAATGTTTGTTGTTGTAGAGTTTGGAATGCTTGGAATTTCGCTGGAGCCCTCGAAAGTCAGGGACATCACGTCGTGTATTTGGTTCGCTTAAAGTATTGTGGGTAATATTTAAAGATAAGAATCGTGACGTTATGTGTTTGGAAATTTCTGGGGAACATATGTCTCTGTGATATCACATGGTGTTTTGGTTTGGCTATGGAATTGTGGGCGATGTTTTTGAGAAAAGATATCTTGGAATTTTCCTAGGGTGACACACATCCGTCATTGTCGTCATGTTTTGTCTTTGGTTGTCTATTGATGGCTCTACTATTTTTCCAATACATTTTGGGGCATTTCTTTCCTGTTAAAAGGTGGGATTTCTTAGAGTAGAGGTAGAGTCGTCAATAGCGGCCGTGTTTAGGATTTTCTGAATAATTTAATTATATGCTAATGTCACTCAAACATACAGTTTTTTTCTTCTATAGATGATTATACTAATTTTCCGATACATTTTGGGATATTTCTTTCCTGTTAAAGGGTGGGAATTCCTAGAGTAAGTCGTGATGTTGGCAATGTTTAGAGCTTTTCTGAATAATTTAATCATATACTGGTGTCCCTCAAACACACACTTTTTTTTACATAGCTCATCCGTGTTTTCTTCCATATTCATATGCTAATTCACATTCATATTTTATTCATAATTAATCCGAATATTTTGATTTGTCTAAAATTAAGATCTTAAAGTTCAATAATTAAATAAATAAACAAATCCTGTGTTAATTCACGGTGATTTCAAAAGTGCTCTTACTAAAACATACATAACATCAAATACACTGTTTGTTCTTTTAAATTTACATATTATTTCACAGATATTATTTACAATGCAATATGCAGAAATAGGAATTTACTGATATCATCAATGCATGTGGTATTTTTCTTGTTGTAACATTTCTTTGATGAGGCATGTGTAATTGCCTGACTTTTATACTGCTTCCCAGATGATTATGGCAATTTCCACGTACACTAATATTAGCAGTACTGCGATAAAAGCAAGTAACTGCCACTTTTGCGATGGTTCTTGATTTTCACCTGCAAAGAAAAAACTGATTGTTAATAATGGAAAAGTTAGCAGATTACCATAATCTTAATACAGTAGTTAGTTTTGGAAGTATCAAAGCTTTACAGAAACATAAAATTTGCCACATGAAACTGTGAAATGTTGGTTAACAACATAGCCTACTTATGTGAGACATAAACCCATTAGAAGAAAGTTTAAATGCAATCAAATCCAAGTCCCGACACTCTTACACACTTTTCAATGTGATTTGGCAGATATGTCATCCCATGCAAAAGAGAATGGGGGTGTGTGTTTCTTTCTTGTATGCACTGATTGTTTTTCCTGATTTGCGTGGGTTCGAACCTTGAAGAAGAATTCAGCAGACGGTGTTGTTAATGCTTTCGAGTCTATTTTTAAAGAGGAAGTGCCATGTTACATAAACACTGATCAAGGAAAAGAGTTTTGCAACAAGAAAGTTCGTGCATTGTTTAAGAACCATAATATTCATTTCTACACTACCAGGAGCGAAATGAAAGCACCCATTGTAGAAAGATTTATCAGAACATTGAAAACGAAGATCTACAAATACTAAAAGTATATGGATTACATATACTAAAAGTAAAAGTTATACGAACGTTTTTCCGACCTTTGTACATTCTTATAACCTCATGCCACACCGCACTATTGGTGTGGCTCCTTCGCAACCATCACAACGAGGATCGTGTTTGGAAATATTTGTACGGAACCCAAGAGGAGACTACCAAACCAAAATTGCAAGTAGGTGATAGTGTGGTTTTAAGTGATAATACCCACAAATTTAGAAAAGGGTATTGGGGCAACTGGACACGAGAATTGTTCACTATTGCTCAGGTTATTAATAGAAACACTGTAGTATATAGAGTTCGCAGTCGGGACGGAGAGCTAGTGGAGGGAACTTTCTGTGAACCTCAACTGCAAAAGGCTGATATACCCAATGAACTTCCGGAAGACGTGAATCTAATCGAACAAGTACTTAAACACCGCGAACAGAAAGGAAAGCTTCAGTATTTTGTTAAGTGGCTTCGTTATTCCTCATCGTATAATTCTTGGGTTCGTAGCGAAGATGTTTTACTTAACCCTTCCCAGTAATGCCAGTATGAAAATGTTTCCTACAAACACGCTAACGAAATTTCAAGTGGAATTACCACACGAGATCAGACTTAAAGGTAAATGGGAAGTTGCTCTTGTCGAAATTCATCTTCCGGGAGAATTTAATAACATCGATTCCGGTTACGATGAGTTTCATATGATTCGTGCAGTTGGAAGAGGAGTCAACACTATCGACAACAACATCACAGGAAATAAAGTTTTCGAAAAGTCTAAAGAAGGATTTTACAAAGTACAAGATTCCCCAGGGCAGTTACAATTCACCCTCTGAACTTCTTCAAGCAGTTTGATGTGAGTTCTGTCATTACTGGAAAAAAGAACCCAAACAACACTATTTCTCTGACAGTCCCAAAAGATTACAACCTGTTGTTTCCCAAAGAGGCCTCGGGTTTGGGCCTTCTAATGGGTTTTAATCAGATTGGTGTTAATCTGAAAGGTACAATCACAGTGAAATATCTAGTTGATATAAAGAGGGGTATAGGTGATATAAAGAGGGATATTTTGTTTATTCGGATTTAATCCAAGAACAGATAGTTGGTGATACATGTGTACCATTGTTACGAGATGTTCAGTGCAGCACTAAGTGTTCCTTCGTTTTTGCTCAACCTGATTATTATCCGTTACGAAAACAAACATTTCAGTCAATTAGCATTGAAATTAGTTCTGACAATGGGGAGGTGTTCAACTTTCGTGGCGGCAAGACAATAGTTAAATTACAGTTTTGACAAGTGAAGGATGACTAATTATCTCAGATATTACACAGTGCAGGCAGGTGGGGCTCAAATGTTTCCGGGGTGCCCCAATGCAGTGTGGGTACAGATTAGGTAACATTTTCAGAAGTGCCTTCTCCTTTCTAAGTCCACTTTTAAAACCTGCAGCTCAATTTGTCGGTTGTCAAGCCTTAAAAGCCGGTCAGCATATGATAGGAGATGTATTGGAAGGGGTACCTGCGTCGAACCTTTATAAACAGATCATCAGAACCTGGGAAAACCACTGCTGAAAAGGCTCAGAGTCGATTACTTCAGAGAGGTCAAGGAAGCAAGAAGAAGAAAACGAATACTATAAAGTGCAAGTGAGATGACATCTTTTGCTGAGGATATGATGTCAGACAGATCTTTTTTCCCACCCTCGTGTCAACATGTGTGTGGAAAGAAGTTGTTATTCACTTAACAACCAATATCCAGTACTGACAGTGGAGGTCCTGTGGAATTCTGCATACCAGGTACATCTGAAGAATACATGGATTTGGGAAAATCGTATCTACGCGTTCTTATGCGCATCAGTGACAATGATGGTAAACCTATCGAAGATTCTTCAGTTGGTGTTGTGAATAATTTTTTCCATTCCCTGTTCAGTCAAACTGACTTTTTCCTCGAAGATATATTAGTGAATGTGGCATCAGACACGTATCCTTATAGGGCTTATATTGAAAACCTACTAAATTATGACAGAGATGATAAAAACAGTCAACTGAAAAATGAGCTATTTGTTAAAGATGATGTGGCTAATGTTAGTGATATGTTTACCAAAAGTGAATGTGGGATGCGTAGACGACAAGCTCAAATTAACCAATCGAAAAGTGTCGAGATGCTTGGGCGAATACACGCTGACATCATGCATCAAGACCGGTACTTGATCAACAACGTTACTGTTCGTGTTCGCATGGTTTGCAGTTCTCCCGAATTTAGTTTACTGACTGCAAATGCTGATTCTAAGGCTAAAGTGCAAATTGAAGAGGCTACACTTTTTTGTTCGCAAAGTCAAAATAAATCCAAAGATTCAACTGGCTCACCTGTCTGTGTTAGACAAGTCAAACATGGTATATCCCATCAATCGTGTGCAAGTGTCTTATTTTTCGATTCCCAAGGGTATATCAGATGCCACACGAGACAATCTGTATCTAGATGAAATACCATCTAGATTAATTATTGGACTGGTCGCTAGTGATGGATTAAATTGCACTTTCAACAGAAATCCAATTAATTTTCATCATATCAATCTGAATTTTCTTGTGATGAGAGCTGATGGTATTCAGTATCCCTCACAACCTTTGACTCCGAATTTCAAAGAAAGGCATTACAGTAGATGTTATATGTCACTGTTCACATCGCTAGGCAAATGGAACAGAGACTGTGGTAATGACATTTCTTATGAGGAATACGTAAAGGGAAACGTTCTCTATGGATTTGACTTATCGCCAGATCAAAATGACGTTGCCCCCCATGTCAGCCTGTTAAGAAGAGGAAGTGTGCGCCTCGAAGTAAAATTTGCTCAACCTCTTCCTGAAAACATCACAGTGGTTCTTTATGCAGAATTTGAGTGTACGTTATCCGTAACAAAGGATCGTTCTGTGTTACTGGACTATGAACAGTGAACAATTAGTAAGCATACTAGAGTTAGAACCCAAAGTGGGTTTGGGAGTTTGTTCTCGTGATAAATTGCCACAACATCCGATCAGAAAACAACAATCGATGTTCGTCGTGAACACAGATCCGACCTGGTTGCCACGACAACATTGGCAAGCTATCTATATTAAAGACAAACACGGCGATGTTTTCGATATCTTCGGTCGTCCACCCGAAAACGATATTGTTAACTTTCTGAATATCAACACTAATAAATGGCATTATAATACTGTAGCTGTACAAGCTAAGGAATCTGTCTCGTGTGGTTTGCACTGTGTATATTTTTTAATATTGAGATGTTGTTGTCTTTCTATATATACACATTTGCTAATAATATTCAAAATATTATTAGCAAATGTTATTCTAAGGATTTGTGGTCAAATGATATTGTAGATATGATATTATTATATTATAACATATTATTCCCACGCAGCTTTTGGGAGATAAAAAGATGAATTTAGTACTCCTTCTTCGAGCTCTCTTGAGGGCAAGGAGTGGAGTGAAGCATTTTCCTCACTGGGACTGGCTGACGTTGATGGTTGATGGGAATAATTCTAGGTATTCGGTTTGTTCCCAGTCCCAGTGAGGAAAATGCTTCACTCCACTCCCTGCCCTCAAGAGAGCTCGAAGATGGAGTACTAAATTCATCTTTTTATCTCCCAAAAGCTGCGTGGGAATAATATGATATAATATAATAATATGATATCTACAATATCATTCCTGTGTGAGCCAATTGGTTTTCCTAACCTAAATACTTCTGCAGAACATTTAAATATGCTTTTACTTTTTCATCTGCATGTTTATTTCTTATTTTTAAAATGACACTCATTTCATCATCGAGTGTGTACAATTCACGCTCCTCTGGTGATTGTAGTAGCGTAAATTTTTTAAACATATTCATTTTCTAATAAGTGAACTCAATAAAGGAACAATGATACTGCCTAATAATGGGAACAATGCTCCCCCATGCGGTAAAACTAGTTTTCTTCTAGAAATGAAGGGAAGCGATTTGTTACTTAGTGCTCCTATAATTTTTTTTCCTTCGTAGGCATGACTTCTGGTTATGTTTTAATGGAATATTTCCACATAAAACATTTTTGCAGATTTCACAGAGTGTGGTGATTTGGGTGAAAGTGCAGTGTTTTAAAGCATCATTTGCTTGTTTGGGAGAGGAATGAGATAAGTACTTGATGAGATATTCATAGCGTTTGAGTCTATCAGCCATTCAGGGATAAACACTGTTTGGGTTCTTCTCCTGGCAAAATCCGTGACCTTAAGCGTAAAATATCAGGTGTTTCCTCTCTAAAGTCTAAAACTAAATATGAGTGCAGTTCACGTGTTGCATCTTTATAAATCTGAACTAATACGTTCCTTTGTCCTGGAAATACTTGAGAAGCTAAATGAGAAAACTGTAAAAAGTCTCGGTAATTTTTAAAAGTAATAACATAATGGCTATTGAGAGAAATTGTACCAAATGTGTACCTTTACAGAATAAATTTTGTGTCGGTAGAATGACACTGAGGTAAGGTGATGTGAACCTTTTATGAAAACATCAGCTATTTCCGTGCTGTCCTTAGCCTGATGAACCAAATCATCGATTATGAGTAAATTTCTGACATTAGAATCAAATTCAGGTAACTTCACACCATTCACGAATTCTATGTTGGTAAATTTTTTAAATTTATCATGATTTTCACTGTAACAATAAATGATTCGCTCCACTGGTGGTTTGATTAGTTGATTACAATGTTCTATGAGAGACAACACGAATGTTGTTTTTCCTGACTGAGTAGCTCCCGAAATTATGCATGTAAATGGATGTATGAACATATCGAAAATGATAACATAATAAGACTGTGATTATTTTTATATAATCAGAGATCATGTAAAAACAAATAGATACTTGTTTTTAATATCAAAAAATCTCCCTATCAAGAATTTTTTTTTTTTTTTTTTATCACAGTCACCATGTAATCATGCCAAGACGAATTTTTTCTTTTTAAATTCTAAGAAAGAAAAAAAGCTATTGTGGAATAATAGTAAGAATAACATTGATGTGAAAACTGTACAAGACAAGGGCGACACTGCAAATTATAATGTTGGGAAACAATCATGGATTATTACCTACCAGGTAGAATGTTTAGTTTTCTGTCCCATAGATGGCATCTTTTGCTTATGGGGTATGTGAGTGTAAGGAATTATCCTTTAAAAATAGGGAAACGTGCATTTGTCTGTTGACACTATGCGCTTCGCAAAAGTGTATCCAAATCTTTTTGTTACGGAGGTCGTTTTGAGTTGACAGCTCCATTTGTCTCTATGGACAGAAAATGGTACAGGAATTTGGATGTTTTGTGGCTCACCCTTTACTGCTGCTATCATAGATTCCAGATTAATCTCAGTGGGTGTGCGAGAATTTAAAGTAATGCCTTTGCATTTGGTCACAATCTTACCCCCCCCCCCCCCTCACCACATTCTGTAGGAATAAGATTTGGTGCCTGTGGTAACAAACTCAACTATAAAGTCACCGTCGAGTTCATCGCCTAGCTCCCCAAGGTATTGACCAGTGGACAGTGAGTAATCGCCTGGTTATTCAATGAAAATGACAGAATCGGTATCTCTATATACTGTAAAAGCCGTTTTTGCAAAAGTTCCATGACCTCATATAACTTTATCCTACTGTAGGCAGCTACAGATGAGAAGATAACAGCATTCCCTTTCCTATTTTCAGGCTCAGTGCCTTCAATAGGAGAGTAGGCAACCATCATCTGCTCTTCTGAAACTAACCTGGCATCTTGGATAACTTTTCTGTTATCTAAAAAAAAGTTCTACTAGGTCTTCATAAGAGGAAATCACCTGTGTCTGAGTTCTTAACATTCTCATACCAAGCCTTCCCCATAGGGAATTCAAACAAAGCTTAGCAAGTGAACGTTTACCAGGATTTTTATTAATGTGTTCACTATTTAACATAACAGCTTCCCTTAGCAGATGGAAAGAATACTGTGAGGAACTGTACAGCAGAGTGGATAAAGAAAATGTGGAGTCCTCCCAACAAAAAAATTTTGATTTGGAACCTCCTCCACTTAGGCATGAAGTTGAAAGAGCAGTTAAGCAGCTCAACAGCAATAAGGCCCCGGGTGCAGATGAAATCCCAGCAGCGTTAATTAAGGCCACACGAGATGGAGGGATAAGTGTGTTTCATAGATTGATTACAAGGATATGGGAGACAGGATCATGGCCTAGAGACTGGAAGAAGTCGGTTTTCATACCACTACACAAGAAAGGTGATATGAAGCATGCAAGAATTATAGAACTATTAGTTTGATATCTCATGCAAGCAAAATTTTATTAAAGATGATGCTAAATAGGATTGAGGCCAAAGTTGAGGCAGAGATGCACGAGGAACAAGCAGGTTTTAGGAAAGGTAGGGGCACCAGAGACCAGATCCTTTGCCTTAGACAGATCAAAGAAAAATATAAAGAATTCAGACTCCCTCTGGTAATGTTTCTTAGACTACTCTAAAGCTTTTGACTGTGTTGAGCATGTGAATCTGTGGGAAGTAATGAAAAGAATGGGTTTTCCTCAACACACTATCAAGTTAATAGCCAACGTGTATAAGGAGCAAGAAGCCACAGTAAGAACAGGTGTTGGATTGACTGACTGGCTTCAAGTTGGAAAAAGGAGTTAGACAAGGATGTTTACTTCCTCCTCACTTGTTTAGTATATATGCAGAGGACATCATACGTGAAGCATTGGATGAGCTCAGGAAGGAGGTAGATTGATCAGTAATCTGAGGTATGCTGATGATACAGTACTCCTTTGTAATGACATGGAAGAACTAGGACTAATTCTTGACAAAGTTAACAAGATCAGTAATAACAGAGGACTTCAACTCAATTCTAGCAAGACAAAGATCATGGTTCTCAAAGGAAAAACAAACAGAGAAGCTCTTGAGAAACAAATGTATCTTAATGGAGAAAGAATTGAGGATGTCAGCAAGATTGGGTACCTGGGATCCATTATTAATGTGAAGAATTGCTGTTCAGAAGATGTCAGAAAAAGGTTAGGAATGGCTAAAACAACAGTCAGAGATCTGTCTAAAATTTGGAAGGATGGATCTATCTCCATGGGAACAAAGTTGAGAATTTTGGATGCAGTTATAGATGCGAGACTTGGAACCTAAAGAAGTCAGATAAGAAACGGATATCTGGTTTTCAGATGTGGTGTTATAGAGGACTGTTGAGGATAAATCATACACTGAAAGGCGTACAAATGAATGGGTGTTAGAAAAGATTAGTAGAACTTTAAGGCTCCTTAAGGATATTGACAGAAGAAAGATAAAATATTTTGGACACATAGAAAGGATGGAAGGAGGACTTCTCAGAACAGTAATAGAAGGTAAAGTTCCTGAAAAAAGAGGCAGGGGTAGACCATCCATGAGACGGATGGATGGCGTGTGTGGAGTGACTGATCTTCAGAGAGTTGAGGCTGCCAGAAGGGCAAACAACAGGACTACATGGCGAGGCCTAGTGTGGAACAGCATCGAGCATCGGAGTAACCATACGGCATCTGTAGATGCCCAGTGAACACAGACATACCTTCCCTTAGCAAAAACTCATCCAGATAAGACTGTCGGTTTTGACCTTCAGGCCACCAGATGCTTCCTGTTTCAGCTTCAGAAAGGTATCAATGTAGTAAGCAAAGAAGTTTTCTTCACCTTCAAATGTTTGAGAAAAAATGCCACACCTCGTAAAATTCTATAAGTTTATAACTGCAAGCACGTGCTAAATCTAATTCTGGAGTGCAGCACAAACCTGTAAAAGATCAGTCCATATGACAGCATAATGGGGCCATTTCGGAAGCACAATTTCCACACAGGAGGGGGGAGATTAATTTTTCGTTACTGTGATGTGCTAAACCGGTAAAAAGAGATCGGTAGGTGCTTCCACTTTTGCATGGCAAATAAATACCAAAGTATACCCCAGGAGCATAGTCGAAATTATCGAGAATAACTTCGGGATGCCCAATTGGAAATACCTGGTATTTCATTACCCATGGATAAAGTCTACTGAAGTCCAAATAGTGAATAACTTCCCCTTCTGAATGAATTTTGTGATACATTTTGTACCAGTTAGTTCTGCCACCATGCAGAGCACTACAAGGTAAATGGGATCTGGAATATTAAGAGCAGCAATAAAGTTTTTCAAGGCTGTGTTTTCAGAAATTTCTGTATTAAATTGGCATTCCCAAATTGAGATTATGTCGAATCCTTTGCTACGAAAATAGTTTTCGCGATCCTTCATTGCTCAAAAATGGAAATCATGTCTGTTTCTGTATGGTTGGAATGTTCTTGATCTGTAGCATTTTTGATACCCATGGTAGAAGCAAACATAATATTCATATAAGCTTCCACATTTTGCATTGACAAAATAAGGTCCGATGCAGACTTCTCTCCCCCCCCCCCACAGAACATGCATGTTGTATGGTTATGTTGTTCTGTTGTTCTTGCCATTTGAGCCAAGCCAAAGCTTTTCGACTTTGCATGTTTTCCCCTATGTAACCCCCGAGCAGGAAGTATGGCCAAAATGTACCAAAGTGTTAGGTTTCAAAAAGTTTTGGAGAAATGATCTCAAACATACTCCTGCAGTTGTAATGCCATGGAGAAAGGGATCAATCTGGGTGAGCTGTGTAAAGAGAGTGCGAAAAGTGTTGCAGCTGTCATGCAAAACACGCACATCATCTTTCGTATAAGCTAATAGTATCGCTTTCAGATAGTAATCAGAGTCTAGCCAATTTTCGTACCAAGTCTCGAACCCTGTATGAGTTTCTTTGTTCATAAATTCTGGCTGGAAATAAGATTTTTTGGGGATGACTCCACGATAAACCAGAGAATCTGATGTGTGAAACTTATGAGGAAAGAAACCCTTACGAACTTCTGGGAGATCGAACATGGCTGGTAGTTTCCTAAGAGCGACACTAATGTAGGAAAATCTGTCAAGAAATATGATGTTTAATGGGTCATAATAGATAGCAAGTATCTTCGATTCATCAATCACTACATGGGGTTGAAAATTTTTTGAAAAAAGATATTCCAAAATAATGTACCCGTCAAAATCACAATGGAAAATTGTGTGCAATCACATGGACGTTTCATGATATTCTTGACAGAAAACTCGTTTCATGATATTCTTGACAGAAAACAACTCATCTAGAAACTGACCCACACAGTTTTCACCCCAGAATTCGTGTTCGTGACTACTGAAATCAGCTATACATAAGACTGGTACATGATGATGATTTTTAGCTATAGTTTCTGTGTCAAACAAAATCATAGAAACTTGGTTATTGCAGACTTCCGATTTTTGCACAAAACACATCTGTTTTAGGTGAACTACTTTGCAGTGGCTGCAGAAATTTTCAGGTGGACATACGTGGCTTTTATCTGTAGAGAAAGTAGTCAAACATAGTCCACAACGATGGATTTTTGAACAAATATTATTTTTTATGTGCAAAATCAGATAATCGTTGCTGTAGAAAAATCTATTGCATGACTCACACAAAAGAAGGTGCTGCACACTATGATTGGCGTTTGTGCAGCAGCAGATGCACACATTTTGGCATCTATGCATTTGCAATTTGATAGATCATTTTCAAGCAACTGGGGCAATAATAGATACCCCCAAACAGAGCTGGCATGCTATGCACTAAATCATAATGAGATGAGTGATATAAAAGAAAGATCTGTTTACTTGCATTTGTACCCTAAAACACCACAGAAAAATCAGCGTCTGTTGAAAAAATTACAATTTGGTATTCTGCAGTCAAATGCTTATGAAAGCGATCTGCTTCTGGAATACTGCAAGAAATGCGTGGAACCCCTGCAATTTTGTGGAGAGTTAAAGCCCTCTTTGTCTGTAACTTTTTACAATCTAACCACACCTGTCTGTATGTTTGAGCATCATCAGTGTGTGCAGAAACACCCAGAACAAATGCTTGGGCTATGCAAAGATTGTCTTTGTTGGTAATTTCCACAATAGCTTTTTTATTTTCACAAATTCATCCAGGCTAAGCAGCGTTCTTCTTTTAAAATTGGTTCTTCCACCACCATTGTTACAGATGTTAAACAAGATCATTTGACAAAAGAAACTCACATTTCAATTGGGTGACAGCATGAAAAGCATCAATTATCCTTTGGACAGTTAGTTCAGAAAGTAACATGAATGGTAAGTTAATGTTGCTTTCTAAACTGGATGCATTAACACCCAACCGAACGTGAGAAAAAAGCTCCTAAACTCGATAAACACTGAATGATCTCATTAAGCATATCTCGAAACATTTCAAATAAACACACTGGTGGGTGGAGTTCAAGATCTAACTTGGTACTCCATTTGATTAGTTTGATATTTGATAGAGAACCGTGACCAGACCACCGAAACATTATAAAAATCCTTGTAGAGTGAGTGAGTCAATAATAGAAGTAGAGACTTTAGTTTCACATCCAGAAACTGAATGTAAATAATATAAATTTGGGATGGGGGTCGCGACTTCTTCCAGCCACACCAGCGATTGTTACATGAGGATTACCATGTCCTGTGCTTTGTTCATTTTCTCCTCTAAAATCGACGTCTACAAAAATGGGGTGATAATTAAAAATATTCCCATTGCCATCAACAAAACGAATAATGGATGATCGCTATTAAAAAATTACTTTCTTGATTTCAGAAATATCGTTTAGAAATAAAAAAAATCATAATCATTATAAGATGCTTCTGCAATTTCGATACTACATCATGATGTGTTTACTAATAATATTTTACTAAACATTAGCCCTCAATATCTTTTCTCAAAGACTGACAAGCAAATATATATATATATATATATATATATATATATGTGTGTGTGTGTGTGTGTGTGTGTAATGACTAAGAGCATTTCACTTAACACAAAAACAGTTTGAAATATTTTCATGAATATGTTTTTAATTTCCATTGCAAAATCACCTAACTTTATATATTAAAAAGAAAGACAAACTTCGCTAATGTAGTCACTATAAAAAAACTCAATGTCATCCTAAGGTGATTTTGCAATTTCGACACAACATGAGGCTTTCACTAACACCATTTACTAAACATCAGCCCTCAATATCTTTCCCAATCACTAACATATATATATATATATATATATATATATATATATTATATATATATATTATATATATATAATATATTACAGGGTGTTCGGGATAAATTTGACATATTTATAATTAATTATATTTTTCCGTAAGTTACATGTATTAACACACACTTCTCTTCATTTAAAAGTTTGGACCCTTCTTCATTCATATACAAGATGTCAGAAAGGATGGATAGCTGGAACCCACCTCAATCATGGAAGAGAATAACTTGTATCATGATGATTCGTGCCCGCCATCAAAATAAGGATATTACGACTGCTGCCCAATGCTCCCTGAATACAGTAAAAACAATCAGGCATGAACTAGAGACTTGCAATGGTGACTACGAGGATGTAGCAAGAAGAAAGATCCCTAGCAGACGATCTGATTGCGTTCGTACAGCAGAATTCCTCGCAAATCTGCAGGAACAGGTGTTGAAGAACCCTGGCATTGGAATTCGGGCTTTGTTCGTGGAGTTGCTAACTGTAGTCAAACCCTGGATCAAAAGGGTAGGCAATGGTAGGCCGTATGTATGGCAGCAGGATTCGGCCCCTTGCCACACCTCTGGGAAAAGTCAAAAATGGTTGTCTGAAAATTTCTACGACTTCACCAGTCCAAATGTTTGGCCTCCAAACTCCCCAGACCTTAACCCCATGGATTATTTTGTATGGGGCGCAGTTGAAAAAGACACCAATCGCACTTCCAGTAATACAAAAGCCCAGTTAATGGATAAAATTAAAACAGTTTTTGCGGCCCTTCCCAGGGAGACTGTAGCATCAGCTTGTTCGAGGTTCCGAAGCAGAATTGAAGCTGTGATCGATGCTAATGGTGGTTATTTTGAGTAAATCTTGTTGATAGTATTGTAATTAACTCTGCCTGTAATGTTTTTTTGTCAATTCATTAAATTTAATAGATACAAAGAAGATTTTCTTTTTCCTTACGAAACTGTCAAATTTATCCCAAACACCCTGTATATAATATATATTATATATTATATATATTATATATATATTATATATATATTATATATATGATCCTTTCACTAACAATTTTACTAAACATCAACCCTCAAAAGTTTTCCCAAAAATCCTAACAAGCAAAAAATAAAAAATAAATAAATAAATGCCTTATAGACATTTCACTAAACACTAAACAGTTTGAAGTATTTTTATGAAATGTTACTCATCATAATGTGTTTTGCAATTTCGATGCTACATGATGGTTTCACTAACACAATATTACTAAATAACCACACTCAATATCTTTTCCCAATCAAAAAAAAAAAAAAATAAATAAATAAAAAAAAATATATATATATATATATATATATATATATATATATATATATATATAATGAGACTTATGGGATTTCACTTAACACAAAAGAGATTGAAAATCATGAACATGATTTTGGAAAACCAATAATGAAAACATGCAACATTGAGTAACTTAGTTCTCATCGATCACACAAGGTCAAATTGCACACCTTTGCTATCCAACAGTAGTGTAATCAATTCCTGTACCACCCCAAAACAATTAATCACAACAGAAAGAAGGAGTAATACACAACCCTGGGAAAATTTACTTTTGAAGAAACTGCGATATGTCTATGAAAGGAAGTGATTCAAATAACTTACTTCTCATCATCACATGAGGTCGATTGCAAACCTTTGCTACCCAACATTAGTGTAAACATTTAGTCACATCAGAAAGCATGACTAATACAACCCTGGAAAAAATTTTACCTTTGAAGAAACCGCGATACATGAATGAAAGGAAGTGATTCGATTGACTTAGTTCTCATCAATCACATGAGATCAATTGCAAACCTTTGCTACCCAACACTAGTGTAAATATTTAGTCACATCAGTAAGCATGAGTAATACACAACCCTTGGAAAAATTTTACCTTTGAAGAAACCACGATATGTCTATGAAAAGAAATGATTATTTAATTTACAATGTCTACCTAATGTTCCCAATCTCTGAACGATGACTGACTGACTGGATATGAGTCACTCAGTTATCCACAAACAAGTCTAATGAAAATTAACAGTGTGGGAAATAATTCACACACAATTTATTTATTTATTTTACTCAGTTATTCTGGTTATAATATGTAGTTAACCGAATCTTAAAAGTAAAATACAAAATAACCAATCGTTTGAAAGAAAAAAATCTGCATTCAGAGATGAGAAATTACCGATCGCTGGCGGATATATTAGTTATGAAAAGACAGGTGTTGTGAATATATGTTAGCCCCAGTAACCTATAAAGAACAAGGCAACTGCATTTTCAGACTTGTGTTTGTGTTCTGTGCTGTGAATATATGTTAAAAATCAACAATTTGGAATATTCAGAAAACCTAGATAGTACCAAGATGTTCCCATTCTGGAAAGAAATGTAAGTTAATTTTTTTTTCTTAACTTAAACATAAAAATTGATAATTGTAATTTCAATAATCACTGCTAGTAAGTTTTGGTAAGTGTAATTCTAATACTGGATAGTTTTTTTTATGCATTGGTGATATCTGTAAATTCTATTTCTGCAAATTGCATTGTAAATAATATCTGTGAAATAAATATGTAAACTTAAAAGAACAACCAGTGTCATTGATGTGTTATGTATGTTTAAGTAAGATCACTTTTGAAATCACTGGGAATTCACACACGATTTGTTTATTTATTGAACTTTAAGATCTTAATTTTAGACAAATCAAAATAATTGGATGAATTATGAATAAAATATGAATTTGAATTAGAATATGAATATAGAAGAAAATACGGATGAGCTATGGGGGAAAAAGTGTGTGTTTGAGGGACACCAGTATATGATTAAATTATTCAGAAAAGCTCTAAACATTGCCAACATCACGACTTACTCTAAGAATTCCCACCCTTTAACAGGAAAGAAATACCCCAAAATGTGTCGGAAAATTAGTATAATCATCTATACAAGGAAAAAAACTGTGTTTGAGTGATATTAGCATATAATTAAATTATTTAGAAAATCCTAAACATGGACGCCATCATGACTCTACCTCTACTCTAAGAATTCCCACCCTTTAGCAGGAAAGAAATGCCCCAAAATGTATTGGAAAAATAGTAGAGCCATCAATAGACAACCAAAGACAAAACAAGATGACAATGACGGATGTGTGTCACCCTAGGAAAATTCCAAGATATCTCAAAACATCGCCCACAATGCCATAGACAAACCAAAACACCATGTGATATCACAGAGAGACATATGTTCCCCAGAAATTTCCAAACACATAACGTCACGATTCTTAATCCAAAATACATCCACGATACAATAAGTGAACCAAATACACCACGTGATGTCCCTGACTGACGAGGGCCCAGCAAAATTCCAAACATTCCAAACTCTACAACAAACATTCACGACACGATTCTTTATCTTATCTTGATCTTGATCTTGTCAGAAGTGTCCCACCAATTACGACACGATTCCTTATCCACTAATACATTTTCCTTTCCATTCAAAACAATATTGGCACTTATTTACAACTAACAAATGACGTCACTTATTTACAACTAACAAATGATGTCACTTATATTCATCTGATAATAACAAACATTCAGGTCACGATTCCTTATCTTATCTTGATCTCGATCTGGTCAGAAGTGTCCCACCAATCACGACACGAATCCGTATCCACTAATATATCTTCCTTTTCCATTCAAAACAATAACGTCACTTATTTACAACTAACAAATGATGTCACTTATCTTCATCTGATAATAACACATACCCACCACAAGATTCCTTATCTTATCTTGATCTTGATCTGGTCAGAAGTGCACCACCAATCACAAACGAATCCTTATCTATACCATCACCCATAATTCCATACGCAAACCAAAACACAAGAACTGAAGTCACTGACACATATTCCCCAGGGAAATTCCTAACATTCCAATCTCATCACGTCATACCCACAATGGCGTCATCAAATGAACAACCAATCATGGCACGATTCCTTATCTTATCTTGATCTGGTTCAAAGTGACCCACCAATCACGACACAAATCCTTATCTCTACCATCACCGATAATTCCATACGCGAACCAAAACACAAGAACTGAACTCTTTGGCACATATTCCCCTAGGGAAATTTCAAACATTCCAATCCCATGACGTCACACACAATGACGTCATCATCTCAACAACCAATCACGTCACGATTCCCTATCTTATCTTGATCTTGATCACTTTTTGGTTCAAAGTGACTACCCTACTACTCTTAGTGATTGGTTGGTTGGCTTATAGTTTATTTGGCACAAAAGCTGCAAAGGTCTTACTGTGCCATATACTAAAGGTTACAAACATTATCATTTAAAGAAAATTGTTAACATTATATCTGTACAAGAATCTAGGTTCATAAATCAGCATCTGTTGCATTAAGCAGAACTGTTGCAGAGGGCACAGCAACACACAAGGTCAGATGTTATTACAGTAGTGCAAAAAGAGTTAACAATATAAGTTAATACATAATATATGAAACACTGAGCCAAGGAATGCTGTATCTACATATATATAAAATTATAACAGATGCCTTTATAGCAGCACAAAAATAGGCAAAAAGGGATTATTATACAATATGCATGGATGAAAATTAATTTTAGCATAGCAGTAGAAATAGAATTTAGGATACATATAAACAGAATTACTAGAAAGTGCACAAATAGGTAAGATGTCCTACAGCACTACATGATTATTCGAAAAATAAACTAGTAAATAAGATGCATAGACAAAATGTATGTTAAGTGATGCAGTATCTACATATAAACAAAATTACTGCAGAAGTTTCAGCAGTACATAAATAGATAACTATAGATTAACATATGTATATACAAAACAAGTGAAGGAAAGAAGTGTCTACATCTAGTAAGATTACAACAAACATAATTATACTAATACTTAAAGACTCAGAAAGGAATTATTATACAGCATTGATGCATAACATTTAAGTTTAGCATTATGGTATTTACATATTAACAAAATTACAGCAGGGTGATACAAATACACAAGATCAAAGCCCATGGAATACATAATTGGCCAGATTTAACCTAATGAATACTACATAGGTATAAAAGTTAAGTTAAGGGAAAAAAAAGTATTTACATATAAACAAATTTATGATCAAATGTGTTTGTAAAAATTAATTCTTTCTAAAAAATTAAAAACATCATGCAATTTGCCTGAGTCTGCTAGCATTTCCCTGAGTGTATATGGCTTGGTTAGATAGGTGAAAATTTCATTCCTGTCTCGTGTAGATCTTTGACAATCTACCATAATATGATGAATAGTGAGATGTGTGTTGCATTTTTCGCATATGGGAGGGTCATCATTTCTCAGTAAATGAGAATGCGTAAGGTGACTGTGACCTATGCAGAGCCTAGCAAGGACAACCTCCTCCCTTCTCTTTGTACGTTGACTAGAATGCCAGTGTTTAATTTCAGATTTAATGTTATATAATTTGTTTGTTGATGTTTCTTGCCATGTTAACTCCCACTGAGCAATTAGCTTTGATCTTATAAGTTGTCTATAGCCTGTATATGGAACTGTCAAATAGTATGTGGAGAAGGTATGGGCTGATTTAGCAGCCCATACCTTCTCCACATACTATTGCTGGATTATGCATATTTGGAAATGCATATTTTGTTAATATGCATCTGCAGCCTCATTTCCTTTGATTCCGATGTGGTTGGGAATCCAGCAGAACTGAACATCGAAATTAAGGATTTTCATTTTGTGAAGCAGGTGTAGCACTTCATAAAGTACTGGATGAAGATTATACATAGGAGAGGAGATAGCCTGTAAAGAGCTTAATGAGTCTGTATAAATTATACGCTTTTGGTAGCAGTTTGCTTTTATATGCAAGCTGAATGGCATGTAACTTTGCTGTATAATTACTGCAGTCAGGTGGGATCAGATTTGAGATAATAATGTCAGAAAACAAAGCAGCACAGCCAACAGAGGTGTTAGTTCTTGAACCATCGGTATAGATGGGTAAGAAATCAGCGTGTGCTGCTCTGTGGGCATTAAACAATTGCAGGTAAATGGATGATGGGGTATAAGATTTCTGTAGCTGACAAAGTGAGATGTTGCAGGATAGTGTGCAAACCTGCCATGGAGGAATGCTGTTTTGTTTACTGTAGCTAATGTTGTCAACATTTATACTAACATCTTGCACAGTATCTTTAATATGCATACCAAAAGGATGTATAGCAGTTTGATGTGTGTGATATTGAGCTTCCCAATGCAGAGAGAAGATACTATTCCATGTAGGGTGATCTGGGAGAGATTTTATTTTTAGGACGTAATTAAGAGACAACTGTTTTCGTCGAAGTGATAGAGCCGGTTCATTTGCTTCTACATGCAGACTTGGAGTGGGTGAGGCACCAGTAGCTATCCGTATACCTGATGA
Source organism: Typopeltis vanoorti (assembly GCF_054136105.1). NCBI lineage: Eukaryota > Metazoa > Arthropoda > Arachnida > Uropygi > Thelyphonidae > Typopeltis > Typopeltis vanoorti. The sequence continues at coordinate 71,230,957 of NC_143556.1, read as the reverse complement.
TGGATGGCATCAAACCATCCCAAGTTACGCTGTCTTGCCGAACCATAGACTTGGGACCCATAATCCAGCTTTGAACGTATAGGTGCACGATAAAGATGGAGCAATGAAGCTCGATTAGCACCCCACCCAGTAGAGGATAGAATGCGAAGGAGGTTCAAGTTTCTTTTGCACTGTTCTCTTAGTTGACGAATGTGTGCTAGAAATGTGAGTTTTCTGTCAAAAATGAGTCCCAAGAACTTGGTTTCTGTAGTTACTGGAATAACAGTAAATCCCATTCTTAGTTCAGGATCTGGGTGATGAGTGCGTTTTGTACACAGACACTTTTTTTCTGTTGAGAACTTCAACCCATTATTAAGAGCCCATAGAGAGACATGATCAATTGCTTGATGAAGTGTCTTTCGATTACTTCATATTACATAAGTGACAGTAGATTGTGAAGTCATCAACATATAGAGCATTGTCTACAGTGGGAGGAAGCTGTTCAATGATTGAATTGATTTTAATGGCAAAAAGGGTTACACTTAAGACAGAGCCTTGGGGAACACTTTGTTCTTGAAGATATGGTCGAGATAGCATACTTCTCACTCTGACTTGGAAAGTTCGCCTGGACAGAAAGTTTTTAATAAATATAGGGAGGTATCCTTTGAGACAGGTTATAGAGGTCTTTTAATATGCCATATCTCCAGGTTGTGTCATAAGCTTTTTCCATGTCAAAAAAAACAGAGACAAGATGTTCTCATTTCAGAAATGCATCTCTTATACAAGTGTCTAACCGAACTAAATGGTCTAAAGTTGATCGATGTCTACGGAAACCACATTGTGTATTGGAAAGAAGACTATTGCTTTCTAAATACCAGAGAAGTCTGGCATTAACCATTTTCTCTAGTATCTTACAAAGACAGCTGGTCAGAGCAATGGGTGGATGATTATTTGCTTGTGTTGGATCTTTTCTTGGTTTTGGGATAGCAATGACAATTGACTTATGCCAAGAATTTGAAAACTCTTCCTCTGCAAGTACTCTATTGTATAATAGGAGGAGAAGATCCATAGAAGATGATGGTAGATGTTTGTAGGAGAGCTCTTTTTAGTTCCTCCTTGACAAATGGCTGATTATATGGCTGAGGAATGTTGGTAGAAAAATTAAACCTTTGTTTCTCTTGCTGCTCTTTCAGTATTAAAAATTCCGGAGAATATGAAGCTGTTGCTGAGATTTTAGAAAACGTTTCTCCCAGAGTATCTGCAATAGCTTTGGGATCAGCAAGAACACTTCCATTACAGTCTAAGGTGGACAAACAATGTGTACTATATCTGCCTTTCATTTTCCGGATTTTATCCCATACAATTTTTGGACTGGTCATTTGATTAATTGATGTAGTTTATTGGATCCATGATTGTTTTTGACTCTGACGTCTTGCAAAACGTGCTTTGGCTCGAGCACGCTTGAAAGTTATTAAATTTGATGTGGTGGAGTATCTACGAAATATGCTCCATGCTCTGTGTTGATCTTTTTTGGCTGCCTGACATTCTGCGTTCCACCAAGGCTTTGGATAGACTGGAAATCGAGATGTTTTTGGGATGGGTTGTTGCTGCCTGGACAATGCATTCTGTTATATATTTTACAGCTTCATTGATAGGTGTTTGACTGATGGCATCAGCATTAAATTTTGCAAGATGGGAGAAAGGGTTCCAGTCAGTCTGGTCCATTTTCCATATAGGTATCCATGTGGGTGAACATGGTTCCTGTGAAGACATTGTACAAAGAACAGGAAAGTGATCACTTCCATGTATGTTCTCTTCAACGTCCCACATGAGCAGTGGAAGAATGGAAGGGGAACAGACTGTAAGATCAATTGCGGAATATGAGCAGGTAGGCATATGGAAGAATGTATTGAGTTTATTATTTAGAAGGGAAAGGTTATTATTATCAAGAATTTTTTCAATGATTCGACCTCGTCTATTAGTGTTGGCACTACCCCATAGAGTATTGTGACCGTTAAAGTCACCCATCGAAAGTATGGGTTCAGGCAGTTGTGAGATAGGTTATCAAGATCAATTTCATTTAACTCAGCATTTGGTGGTAAATAAATTGAACATGCTGTAATAAGGAATCCCACAGAGAAGCGAATCGCTACCTCTTCCAGAGAAGTATTAAGTTGGACCTGATGGAAAAGAGTATGACTGCCCACTAGGATAGCTACTCCTCCATGAGCAGGACCATCTCCAGTTCTATCCTTACCTACAACAGTGAAATTCCTAAAGGTACAGTCCTCATTGGGTCTTAAGCAAGTTTCCTGTAAACAGAAACAGAAAGGTTTGTGTTTCTGCAGCAACATCTTGATATCCTCAATATTCTAGCGGATCCCACGAGAGTTCCATTGTAAAAATTTTCCTATTGTTTTGATTTTATTGACTTGTCTGGTTTTCGAGAGGTTGAGGGCTTACCTTTGTCAGATTTATATTTATCCACTGTTTTAGGGAAGTATGGACAGCCAGTGCCAATCTCGTCCTCTGGTAGAGTGTTCAAAACATCAAATGTGTTAGGGTCAGTTGGTATGCTTAGTTTGCTTTCAGTGGGTATGGAGGTATCTATTTTTTCTGTGTGAGTGTCTGGTGGTTTATCTTTGTGTGAAGTCTCCACCATAATTTTTTTGGCAGATAAGTTTTCATTAAATGGGACCATTTTTGAAGTTGTTTCTGGAGTAAAGCCATAGGTCTTGTGATTAATGCGCTCAACAGAGAAGCACTTGCTATCGTAAAGTTCAGATATGGTGAAATTATCAAATGGTGGAATAGACATACATGTTTGAGTTGCTGTTGGCACTTTTTTAATTGTTACTATTTCAGCATAAGAGGATCGTAGAACAGGTGTAATGGTCGCTAGCTTTCTTTTTGCATCCTGATATGTTATGTTTTGTTCTGTTTTTATTTTTTGTATCTCTTTTTCATCTTTCCATTTCTGACATGCACAAGAGTATGCTGGATGATCTCCCTGACAGTTGACCCATTTAGCTTTTTTTTTTCACAGCAACATTTATTTTCATGTTCTTTACTACCACATCGAGCACAGGTAGTAGAACCACGACAGGCAGTTTGGGCATGTCCATATCTTTGACATTTAAAGCATCTCAGTGGGTTAGGGGTGTACATTCTAACAGGACAGCTGAGATACCCTGCTTTTACAGATGTCGGAGGCCTAGGTGTATCAAAATTAAGGATGATGTTCTTGGTTGAGACCAGGCGACCATCCCTGGGTATCAGGATGCGCCTCACACCCGTCACTCCTTGATTTTTGAGCTCTGAGCATATCTCCTCATCAGGAACCTCAAGGAGATCTCATTCTGATATCACTCCTCTGCTGGAATTGAGTGTTCTGTGAGGTGTTACTGCAATTTGTATTCCATCCATTGTCGTTGCTCTCAGTAGTTTCTCAGAATGTTGTTTGCACATTGTTTCTAAGAAGATATTACCAGAAAGTAATTTCTTGACAGTTTTGGGAGGTCCTGCCAGTCCTTCTAGACCTTTTTGGATAAAGAAGGTGACATTTTCCCAATTGGTTTTTCACCTGTTGCATGAATAATTAAAAAGGTTGGTACGTTTTTGTTAGTATTCGATATCTTTTGTTTCTTACTTCTGTTTCCATATGCTGTGTCTATATTATCAGTACTTGGTTAGGATTTTGTTATGGTCCCTGAAACATTTGAGGATGAAGAATTCGTATTTAACGAATTTTTAATTCAGCGCCAGAGCTCTCCACCCACCACGGAGCCACACATGGACGCCCACTACCCGGCAAGCAAAGACTGTGCTCAGGAGTGGAACGCCAGGGCTACCCTGAGTGCTATACCGGCACTGCAGCAGGTCTAGCATCCCGACCACGGACCATGGAAGTGAGAGATTTACTGCAACATCGTTGACCCTTGCAGGCAAGCTCACTAGCCGATTGATCCTGGCTGGGCCATCCAGGACCACTCGTCTTGCCGAAGCAGGGGCCAAAGTAGTGCAAGACTACCAGGATCCCCGCCCCCTTTCCGGATGTCCACGGGTCGCACTGCATGGTAAACACGGCGGCAGGGCGTTGGATCCCAGTGATGGTGGTCTGGAAAAAGGATAGTGAAAAAGACTAAGGAGAAGTAAAGCAAAGAATACGGGAAGAAAAGCAAAGAAAAAGAGGAAGAATGAAAAGGGCCAGTACCATCACTGGGAGGTCCCCTCCACCACGAACAGGTGCCCCACATGGAGGGGCGAATACTTAGTGATCAGCAGGAATTATAACTGAAAAATAAGTTATATGGGAAAAAGTATATATAAAGAGATGGAAGCAATAGCATGCGAAATATTAAGTTCTAGCTTATACATCTTATACATCCAATACCATGAACCTGAGCAATCTGGCTTAGATAAAAATATCTTTTCTACTAAACATAGGACTTTGGAAAGAAACAAGTTTCTACAGAAGGGTATACTTCTTCTGGAAAGTTTTTACAAAGAAAACTAGGAGACCTATCCGCCTTATACGAATTTAAACAGATCTGATGGCCTATGTTGTTCCCTTTATGGGAAACATGGTAGCATTCTTCTGTAAATTCCAATTCAATAAATAAATAAAATCTGCTAATGTCATTTATTCCCATAGGGAATAAGCAAGACTGTTATCTAACTTTTGGAGCCAAAGCAACAGTCGTACTCTACCGTTACAGAGATGGCTGGACCAAAGTCTATTAATTTTAAACGGCATCCAATCCAGGCATCGGTCTACCATCTCGTGGCAGACAAGTACTGTATCTCGTAGTCCCTAACCCTAACACAATATATTTTTCTATAGGAAGTTTTCGATATGGAGATCACATAGTAATATAAATAAAGAGTTTATTAAAAATAAGTAATAAAAACCTAACAAGTTTCGTGCTTTGTAAGACTTACATCATCAGGGTTAGGTGAGACATAAACGTTTTACACAACAAAAACTTATTAACAATTATTTACACATATTAGATGTTTTTGATAACTTCACAGCTGTTAAATATAATTAAACCAGAATACAAATGATAAATTCGTTACTGTGTACGTGTTGGAACATTGCTAGTTGTTGCTATCGCATTCTGTGGTACCACGCATACTATATCCTAGGTCCGTGACTGTTAACTTTTTGATGAAAGCAGACCATACTTGATGCAAAATTAAGCCATGATCTTTACTGGATTGTGTACTGATCCTAAGCATTTGTGAGGCTTCTTTAAATTTTCTTGTGAAACAGTTATTATCAATATATATATATAACATTTTTGCTTGTTGCCAAAGTACTTGATGACAGTAGTGGTTGTGTGGAATGCTAGGCCTGATTTATGCTCTCTTCTTTTTTCGACCTCTTTTACGTGTTCAGATACGTGGATCTCTCCCGACCTCCCTGTCTGGTATTGCTCTTGTGATGAATCTCATAAACGCCTAGTGGGGTTATGCAGAGGTTTTGGTACATGTAGGAATCTTGATATTTTTTATAAAGGTGAAAAAGCCACTTTTCTGTTGTACTCGCGGAGCAATGCAGCCACTTTGTCTGTGACATTCTTGATGAAAGGCAGCGTGATTGCATTCTTATAATTTTAAGTAAGGGGGTTGCAGAACATGTATTAAGAATTCTGCTAATCAATGTTCCAACATGCATGAAGTAAAGAATTTATCATTTGTATTCTGGTTTATGAATTATTTAACAGTTGTGAAGTTATCAAAAACATCTAATATGTGTAATTAATTGTTAATAGGCTTTTGTTGTGTAAAACGTTTATGTATCACTTCCCCCTGATGATGTAAGTCTTACGACGCATGAAAGTTGTCGGGTTTTTATTTCTTATTTTTAATAAACTTCTTATTGATATTACAATGTGATCCCAATACTGAAAATTTCTTACAGAACTGCTTAAGCACAAAAACCTACTTGTATACAATACATTGTTTTCTGAAATAGTGTAGGTTCAACTTTCGATTTTCTTCAGTTTTACAGGACGAAACATCCGAGTTTTCAGAAAAAAAGACTGATTGCCCAGACTGGAAATTGAATAAATCGAAAAGGAGAGGCGAAAGGGTTAGAAAAAAATGTCTTATAGCTCTATTCAACTAGAACAGTCTTTCTTTGGGTGGCTTATGTATATGTATATATATATATACACACACATACTATGTTGATAAAATTATTTAGGCACGTAGTATTGGTCCAAAAATGCGTTTTTATTACATTTCTAGTAACGAGTGGGACCACCTTTGGCCTGAATGACAGCAACTACAATTCAGGGAATGCCTTCAACAAATTTCTGATACATCGCAACAGGAATATTCCTCCATTCCTCGAGCAAAGCTCTCCCCATTCCTGATGTTGATGACGGCCGCTGCAGTCTGGAGCAAATTTGGCGTTCTAATTCGTCCCAAAGATGTTCGATGGGATTGAGGTCTAAATTCTAAACCAGTTAGTCCAACACATCAGCATTGCTTCATGGAAACCATTCTCGGACATGCAGTGCAGTATGGAATGGAGCATTGTCATGCTAAAACATGGGAGAGTCACTGCCAAAGTACTTCCATGGTGTCAAAAGTATGAAGTTGTCCAGGTAATCAGCAGACTTCATGCCTTTGGACATGTCCACCAATGGACCAAGCTTCGTCCAACTGAATCATCCTCTATATTATTACCAAGCCTCAGTTGGAGTGATGTAGTCCTCCTGGAACTGCTCCCTGGTCTCCAGATCCAAACACGGCCATCAGAGTGAAACATTTGGAAACATAATTCGTCACTCACAGAACCCTTTTCCAATCATCTATGGTGGGAAACGGTGGGAAAGACACCAGGCATTGAGAGCATGATGTGTGGTTTGTTTACAGCAGCTCTGCTGTGGTAACCTAACGCATGCGACTCTCTGCGGACAGTACTAGTGCTGACAGCCTTGAAGCATTTTTGGTTGACTGCGAGGTCCCCCGCTGTTGACATGCGGGATGCGCAAAGACAGAGCTCGTTGATCTCAGCGAGTGAGTGAGTGTGGGTGGCCTCCCAGCGTGTTTTCCAGCTGTGATAGTACCATTAACTTTCCATTTATGAATGACATAAGCAGCGGTGGATTTCGGTATAGTATCCTGCAGGGCCGCATTAAGGTTTTCGTAGGCGCTAGGCACTCTTGCATTTGACTCACCGCCTCGCCCAACGTACCACAAGGGACAGACAGACAAACAGACAGACATCATTCCAAAAACTGTCGTATCGACCTCTATGGACTTCAAAACGTGTATATCCGTTAAAAATCGGAAGTGGAAAAATTTTCCTATTCCTTAGCTCTTGCGCGTCCTTCCTTCCTCATATTTTAATATGGAATGTGGTAAGGTGGGGAAGGGCGCAAATAAAAAAAAAGAATAATGTATTGTAGATGAAAAAATTGCTTGATTAAAAAATATTCATGCCTAAAATTATTAATGCAGTTTAATAATGTACGTCGGTGATTTTTCGAATTTTTGAAAAATCGCCGATCGCGCAGATCCGATCGGTTCGGGTCGGATGTACTCTTCGTCGCATTACGGAAATAGTTCTGCTCTGTGATTATAATCAAAGGGATCACTATAGCCGGACAACAATCGAAAGTCAATCACATTATTGTACGTTGCCAAAATTCTCTTTTCTCTTTATGAAGATTTGACTTTCTTATTGATAAATCAATGTCAGAAAGCGAAATTGTTTCCAAAGTAAAGACTCTAGTTCACATATATAATCAAACATAAAAAACTGGATGTTATCGTACATTTGGGCTGACAAGTCCAAATGTACGATAGCATCCTCTTGAATATATTTGTCTATCTACTTACTAACTACTCCATGTTAAAGTTCTATCATTTGAAAAATCTCTCCTATATCCTTCTGGTAAGTATCTCATAACAAAGCTTAATAATAACCTCAATCATTATGATCTATCCTTGTAGCTAGCATTCTACAGCAGGGCCGCCTTATCCATTAGGCACTTTAGGAACAGTGCCTGGGGCCTACGAAAACAGGATTAACAATTTTACAGGAATTCGGAAAAAAAACAAAATTTCAAAATAAAGATATTTTATATTTTTGTCCACAAAATTTTAAAAATAGAAATAGATTTATTAAACAACAATTCTTAAAAACATAAACAATCATGAATCACATTTTCTAAAAAACGAAAAAAATAAAAAAATGAAACAATCACATTTGTTACATATAAAACATACTCAACATATATGATTGGTTATTAAGGTATACAGTATTTACTTTGCGGCATTTTTATTCGCAAATTCTCTTCGTCAACGGGCAGTTGTTTTAATATTTCACTTTCTATAGAAAGTACTGATAAAGATGATAATTTTAACTGAGATAATCCAGATCGCAAATAACTTTTATACGATTTAATATTGAAAAATGCTCGTTCACCTTCTGTATTCCTTCCCAAAATTGATAAATAAATTCGAAGCGCAATATTTGAATTCGGAAGTTTGTCACCAGGTTTCGTTCAATTTGTACTGACAGTAATTCTGATACTGTTTTGTACTTCGGAAATAATTTTGAAAATAATAAAAATTCGTCTACAAAATAATCTTCTAAAGTTTGATTATATATTCAAATTAAGCGTATTTGATCGTTTGAAAGTTAAGCATAAAAACTTATTGTTTAATACTGACCATATACAAATATTTTAACATTCTTTGCCTACCAGTTTCGCTAGCAAACTGTCTAGCTTTTTCAAGGCGTTGGCGGAAAAGTATAAAAAATACTAGTAAATGCAAATTGAAAGGAACATTCAGAACGTTGTAAACACTCTAGTAGCTAAGGTTGCACGTTCGTGTGACAGAGACTGGGTGGACTTATTGTTCTTAATCATTATCACGCATGCGTGTTTGTTGTAAACGCATAATGTGATTACCAGCTAGCTGTAGTTCAGATGGATTTAGAGAGAGGATGAGGTTTTTCCATGAACTGTTAAGAATAGTACCCTGGTTTCTGTTGAGGTTTCCGCCAGTTTTTAACACTACTGCGGCTTCCTTGAATAAACGATGTCCATAATCGTCGTCTAAATATGGCTTGGAGCTATTTTGCCACTCTATCGTGTGGTTAGACGTACAGAATGATGTTTTAAGCCGAAGGAAATACTTCTGTTGTGGTTTACATCACCAACGTGCTCTCTCTGTCTGATCTCCAAACTCCGTGAAGTTTTTCCGATGTAGGCGAGACCACAGGAGCAAAGAATGTAATATACTCCTGGATATTTGTAGAATGGCACCTTGTCTTTTGGTGATCCTAAAAAATGTTTGATGCTGATGGTTGATTTGAAGATCACTCTGATGTTGTGGGCTTTTAGTATTCTGGCTATTTGATAAGAAATTGACTTGATGAAGGGAATCACTAGAGTAGAAATGTGTTAGGAGTTTGGTTCTTCTTGTCTGGGGGTTGTCACCGTATAGATATTTTTCGATGATGTTCGGAGGGTATCCATTTTGTGATAATGTTTTGGCTATTAGTGAGATTTCAGTATGTGTATCCTCCTCTTCTGATATAAATTTACGTGCTCTATTTTTCAACATATGGATAATGTTTAGTTTGTGTGTCTTGTGATGGTTAGAAGTACAATGAATGTATCTTCCAGTATCTGTCGGCTTTCTGTAAATAGATAAATTGACACTATTTGATTGTCTTTTTATCAAGATGTCTAGAAAATTGTCTTTTTATCAGGATGTCTAGAAAATTGTCTTTTTATCAAGATGTCTTCTGCAGACCTTTTCATGGAAAAACTTGAAAAAGAAATTCTCTCAACAATCTCCCCTAGACCATCTATATGGTGGAGATATGTTGACGATATTTTCATTGTATGGCAAGATAGCTTAGAAAACCTAAAATCGTTTGTGAATAAAATCAACTCCATACATAACAAGATAAAATTCACTCTGGAAGTTGAAAACAACAACCATTGCATTTTCTAGACATCTTCATAAAAAGACAATCAAATAGTGTCAACTTATCAATTTATAGAAAGCCGACAGACACTGGAGATACCTTCATTATACTTCTAACCATCACAAGACACGTGGGATCAGTACCTCCATCTTACAGGTCCATGAATAGGACCTGTAAGATGGACATGAAAATGTTTATGAGGCCAATCAAGTAGGCCAAAATGACGTATTTACCAATAATTGAGGGGACGACGGAAAAATATAAGACATTATTGTATGGGTAATATTTAATTCGGTTAACTTGGATTACCTCCATGACAAAAGACATGGAGGTAATGACAAGGTAACTAAGAGTGAATCGTGGGATCAGTACCTCCATCTTACAGGTCCATGAATAGGACCTGTAAGATGGACTAAGGTCATGAAAATAGTTACCGAGGCCAATCAAGTAGGCCAAAATGACGTATTTACCAATAAACGGATGTAGGTGGTTCCAGCCGGCCGGCGCAGTGGAAGCGAGATTACAACACGTGCGCGGTTCTTATTTACTGATACAAGTAGTCGATCCCAGTCTCATTTTTGCGCATCGACATACAACTGAGCGTTAATGTTCTAAAATACATCAACATACATATTATAATTCAATCGTTATTCATTCACGAATAAACTTCTCTATGTTGAAGAGTTGAGCAGCGCTGGTAGTAATACCAGTGATATTAATACCAGTAGTTTATTACTATCACTAGTAACACCAGTGATATTACTAGTGATAGTAATAGTAGTAGTAGTAATAGTAATATAATAATATATACTATATTATACATACAATAAACACTGTAACTATAAAATAAACAATCTAAAAACTCACATAAGCGTCTTTTTTTGCTTGTCCTATTATAATTACGTAACAGTAAAATATAGGGGATCGATAAAAAGTCAAGAAACGCTGGAAGGGGTCGATGGGCAAATGACTTTGGCGATCCCTGCTCTAGGCAGACGTGTTGATGCTCTTAACCTACCCTTCGAAAAATCTTAAGGGACTTTGCTTTGCAGGAGCAATGGTTATTACCAACTGAGCTGCTGGACACAGTTATAAACAGTATGAAACATCGCTGTGAAATGATGACCAAATTCCTTACTGATGCACTTTGACTATCTCATTTTGACTTATTGTTTTTTGACTATTGTTTTCATGTACCCATTTGTTTTTAAATTGAATCATTTATGTATAATTTTTATAGGCGTTTCCTTCATATCTGATATAATACTGCTTTTCATCGAATTGCATAAAAATTCATTACACAGTTTTTGAGTTTTTGAATTATGTTCCTTAATTTATGAAAACCACTATAATTAAGATGGGGGGGAGAGAGAGAGAGAGAGAGAGAGAGGAAACAGTAGCTAATGAAACATGTGGTCAAAGAAATTAAAATAGTGATTTATTGGTAGCATTTTGTGGAATGAATAATGCTGTAATAAAGATGGATTTTTGAAATATAAAGACATACATAAATAGGACCTTAGATATCAAATATCACCAGATGGTAAGAAAGCCAAAATTGTTACATTGCAATTCTGGGTAGTATTAAAAGTTCATTCTTAGATGTTAAAAGTATTGCAAGGAACTTATGCGTGACTTGATTTTTACTTAATTACAGTAAGGCTTCGTAGGAATGAGTGAGTGAAAAATCAAATGGAAAGGATAGAACATGATATGTCTCTCATCTCATGTCATCTTCTCTTTCGTATTAGGCACAATATCCTGTCACATCCATGCAACATGGCTTCTAAAAAATCTTAGAGGGAAGTTAATCTAATTTACATTGTGTGGTGTGACTGTAAACTGCTTATTTTTATTGGTGGTGGGGGTAACGTATTCTGGGGCATGAAACTTCATGCCTCAGAATACGTTATCCCCTCTATCTCCCTATGAAACAAGATCGCTCACTTTAACTGAAAAGTATCTTTGAAACCAAAGGATTCGTTTATACCTACCGAGGCGCTTGACATAATATGTGTAAGTTAAAAATGGATGGAAAAAAAGGAAATTTTTTTCTGTTTCGATAAAAAATCGATCTGATTTAGACAATGGGACATTATAAAGTGGAAAAGAAGAAAACCCAGAAAACGAGGAAGGAAAGACATGGGGAAATGTTTAGAATACTATATAATGAAGTGTCAAGCTACTGTATGAGGAGTACGAAGAAATGTAAAAGAACAAGGGCTAGTTATCAAACAAAACCTGGAAACTCATAGAAGAAAAATATAGGGATTAAAAAAAGTCCATCTGAGAAATGAGAAACAACGTGGGAAGAAACATGGCAGAAAAAACAGAAGACTGCAAAGTTGGCCGCATGGGAAAATTATATGAAAGGACAAGGAAAATGTGCTCTGAAGGAAAGAAGCATGAAAATGTTTTAAGAGTGGTGTGCAGAATTCGCAGAATTCCCAAGTTATCCAGTTTCTATATTTTCTACTGAGTTGTTGAAATTGCTTAGGATCAACATCCTGTCTGTCTTTACCCTGTTAAGTTGAATGGAATTGTTGCAGAACTACTAAAAGTTCATTTACTTCTTCTTGTGCTTGTTCTACTGTTTTCTGAAGGTTGGCATCAGTGCCGTATCATCTGCATGCTGACATAGGTGGTCATTTATGGCCAGTGTATGAATGCCATTCATGTAAGAATTAAACATCGTAGGAAACAAAGTGGCTCCTTGCGGAAAACCACAATAAGTTACTATTGTGCACTGATTCTCTTCCTACTCCTGTGAATTCATTTTTTTCCTGAGAGGTGGTTATCGAACCATTTAATTAACTTGCCGTCGCTTCCTATTGCTGTGAATTTTCTAATTAGAACGCTGTGATCTACTGTATCAAAACTTTTATTTAAGTCCATAAAGATCTGAAGTATGAAAATACTTTTTCCCCCCTGTCAAGAGAGTTCTTTATTTTGCTTGCAAATTCTTTGAGTAAATAAACCATGCTTTTCCCTTTCTGGAAACATACTCTTTGGGGCTGATTTGATTCATTTGAAGGTGTATACGCTTGAAGCACGTGTCATTGACGCAAATCTTCAATGCAGAGAGGTTGGAGATAGGAGGGGATAATAGTTGCACATGTCCTTGTTATTTTCACTTCTTAAATTTTGCTTAAATAATGCTAGTAAAGTGAGCGTTTATGATATCCTTGCTCCGCTTTCAGAACTATATTCTTCTGCTACTATAAACGGTATTACATTTCTTTCCTTCTATCACGCTGTAAGTCAATTTAACATAGACATAGATTCCTCCGACTCCTCTTTTTGTTGTACTGCAGTAGACATATAGCTGGTAGTTCCTCAGTGAGTAATTATTAGTTTCCAGTTCTGTATAGACAATTTCAGCTAGGATTAAAATATTCACATGTTCTTCCATAATGTTGTGAAGATAACTCGGTGGTTAAGCTAGTACTTTTCAATACTTTGAATACTGACATGAAATAGGCTGATGGTCTTTTCGAATAAATTTTCTAATAAATGTAATAAATTTTCTCGTAAATGTATGAAATGTATAAAGTACGAAACTCTTGAGAACTTATATCACCAGGACGAAGACGAATATCGCTTGCAGATTATCATAATCATGATATGTAAATATATTACATGAACAGTATTTTTCTCCCTTTTCAGCTATTTGCAACCGAGAAAAATGCTATCCTTAAGGGTACTCGTTGAAATCTGTTTGATTTCTGATCCCACATATACTTTGTGTTACTTTGTTTTCTTAAATAGTTTTTTATCCTTATACAAAGAGAAAGAGAGAGAGAGAGAGAGAGAGAGAAGATAAGAAAAAAAAAACATACATATATATTTTTTAATTTATTTTTACGCCTGAAAACGGAGATCTCTGAAGTATGAAATCAGATATTCTGGGATGGATGTCGGTCTTTTTTGATAGGTCAATATTAAGCCTCGCAATTATATGTACTTTGTAACTTACTGGCCCATAGCTTAATGAAATTTATTTTAGATAAACTTGTGATCCAATTTTTCTCTAGACTTACGTTAATCAGTAGTATTCTACACAATATCTTAATTTTGAAATAAGAGAAATTTCTTCTTCTTGTTTTTTTTTTTTTAAGTGGTTTCGAACATTACTGTTTTAGGAAAATTATTATACATCTTGTTTTAATTCCATACTCAATACCTCTATTTTATTTTTAGCCATGTCCCAAATAATTTAGCTTTTAAAGTATTACTTTTTTAACTGAGCACAGTAGGTGAATAAATTTAATAAATCTGTACGTCATATTACTGTTCTTCTAATATCAAGTTTCTAGGAAAATCCAGGTACGACATTTGTAAGTTCTCTTTTTACTTATTACTTTATTAAATGGATGTGCGGGTTTTTCAATTATTCCACAGTCTCATTTATAATCAGATATTTATATGTAATTTTAGAAAAAAAGAGAAAGTTTCATATAAATGTCTGATTACAAATGAGAGTGAGAGCAGCACTGAAGAACTTTTTCCCTTTTGCAATGAAGAAGTCTGGAAATTGGTTTTGCACTTCATGTATATTTATTTTGATACAGAAGTGTGTCCCTGCGTTAAAAGCATTATTTCCTATTTAAGAGAAATTATTTCAACATTTTCTGAAACGTAAGTTGTGATTTGAAATTATATCTTTTACCACTAGATGGCGCTACTTTCATGGAGCATATTTTCAATATTATTGTTACTTTCCATTTCTCCGATTATGGTTGAGTACACAGACACAAAATTATTATTTTAAGTGAGCCCTGAAAGAGTATCAGCGAAAAACTTTTTTTTGCTAGTATTTGACTTAAACTTTAAGTACACTGTAAATATGCTTTAAGAAAACATACTGATTAAAGAAAAGAACCAAAAAGGGCTACAAAACAATTTTTGAATTTAAGATTTTTCAGTTCAATTTCTGAAAATATACACTGAAACCATAATGTTTCCTTTTTCATCTTGATAGTTATGCATATGAGAATAATTAGAATATAACATTTATGATAACTGGAAAAGTTTATTGGTAAATAAACTTTTCCAGTTATAAAATATTCGTTGAAGGTTCGACACTTCAGTATCAGAAAATTATTAACGAAACGTTGAATTAATATTATATTTAAAAGTTTCATTTTATTTCAAAATTTATTCAGTTGAAAATTATTTCTGTATAATTATAGAGAATATTTATAATTATTCTGACGTATTTTTAATGAGAATAATGACATTTTCTCTAGGAATGGTTTTTCTCATAATCTGGGTTGAAATTGGAATTTAGCATTGGTGCATTCGTCAACGATAACACAAAAATTAAATACGTGTATGTACAGATTATGAAGTTAGGATAAAATTACAGCAAGTTGTAACAAATCTGTTGGAGGTAAAATTATGACTGTTGTCTACCATTTAGTAATTCCTGTTGTACAATACTACATGTTGGCCAACAGCGACGTAGCAATGTGGAAAACTGTGTCGCTCAGCTCACTACAGCAGCAGATCTCCTTGCATTAATGCTTTCAGCTTGTTATTTTTTTATTTTATTTTATTTTATTATGAATATTTACCTAATTTTTTTTCCTGCATTTAGTGCATTATAAGTTTCCTTTCTATAAGCGCTGATTTCATTGGCACTGACTGACTTTTTTTTCCCGTTGATTGAATTTACCATTATCGAAATGTAATTCAGAAAAAAAAAATCAGCTAACGCCTTTTTATTCCCGTATATAGGGAGTAGGCGAGGCCGTTTTTAGCCTTATTTAACTTTTGGAGACTGAGTGGGCAGTTCAATCTCCACTGGTACCCAATCAGAGATAGCTGGCCCAAGGCTATCACTAATTAAGCAGCACGCAGTGAAGAGAGACGGCTCAACAAGTGCCACCATCTCGTGGTCCCTAATCCTAACACTCGTATTTAATGTCTGAAATAACGTGGGTTCTACGGTCGATTTTCTTGAGTTTATGGGAGGAAAAACCCGCTTGCCCATGCCAGAACTCGGGAACCGGTCGAAAAAGGGCTTAGAAAAATTTCCTGTAGTCGCCGACTAAACTCGAAATCAAGTCTTCCTTCGTGCGGCCAAGCGCCGTGGTGTGCAAACGCCACATCCACTGAATGAGCTACACAGGCTCCCCATGTAGCTCAGTGGATGTGGAATTAAATTAATTGTAATTAAAAAAATGAACGAAATGTAATTTAAAAATAAATAATAATACGATATTAAAGTGCAACGTTATATCAGAAACACTAATTCTAAGAAGTGCCATAACTAGTTTGTTCTTCGAATAGGATGAAAATTACAGCAAACCAATCCACACTAATAGATATTTATATGCTCAGCCTCATCATTATCAACTTCAAAAAACTAGGGGTAATATGAACATTAGGAATTCGAGGCGGTACTCTCATTAATGACAATCAAAAACCGAAAAGTCTTTTGTACACATTCTAAAAGATTGGCTATGATAAAAGAAATTTTGCCATACTTTCGTTCTAGTCACAAACACACCATTAAAGTGATAATAACGAAATAACAGGTTATATTTCTCTTCTGCACATCAACTCCATTGCAACCAAATTAGCGAAAATTCTCAATAAACAGAAAATTCGAACCAGAGATCTCTTACCAAACATGGTCATTGCTTCATCGAGTAAAACATGACTGCTTGTACCAAGTTTTTAAAAAATTAAAATTAATATTAATATCTCCCACCCGCGAGATACTGATGTACTATAGGTTTACACCCTATCGTAGGCGAGCTAAAGAATTTGTTATCCTTTATATTATTTTATTTAATTTTCAAAGAGCCTGTGTACCTCAGTGATTGTGGCGTTTGCACACCACCGCGCTTGAACGCACGAAGGAAGATTTGCTTTCGAAATCTAGTCGGCGACTAGAGGAAATTTTTCTAAGCCTTTTTTCGACCGGCTCCCGAGTTAGTCGACCTCTGGCACGGGTTTTTTCTCTAGGAAACTCTGGTTTTTCGTCCCGTAAACTCGAGAAAATCGAATCGATCGTAGAACCCATATTATTTCAGACATTAAACATATTGTGTTAGGGTTAGGGACCACGAGGTGACGGCACATGTTGAGCCGTCTCTCTTCACTGTGTGCCGCTTAATTAGTGATAGCCTTGGGCCATCTATCTCTGATTGGGTACCAGTGGAGATTAAATTGCCCACTCAGTCTCCAAAAGTTAGATAGGGCTAAATGGCCTCGCCTACTCCCTATACAGGAATAAAAAGGCGTTAGCTGATTTCTGGTTTCGTTTTCAAATTTATTTTTAGATGTCCAGAAATCCTACTCTAGAGACCAAACATAGAACTTTTTCAAGCCACTTCAGGCCTCAAACATGCAGAGCAGTGGTCTCACAGAAAAATTAAATTAATCTCCCACTTAATGACAAACATACATGCCCACAGGGGAATTCAAACCCGCAGCTTGGAGAGCAGATAAGCTAACCACTCAGTCAACCAGGCCAGCAACAATGTCAACTTCCTTCCTAATATTCCTTCCATTTATAATATTATGATTCTGCCGCTGATGTCATCTGTTCCACTCTCATTTTTTCTCAGAACTCAGTTTTTGATAAACAATTTTACTTCATCTCAACTCTCAGATCAATAAGTTAAAATTGGCTTGAAGACTGTCTTGCATACTGCTAGTTCAATATTCTAAATTTCCCCTTATTCTGTATAAATCTCTTAAATTAGATCTTCTTTTTTTTCTTAACTTGCAACAAAGAACAGTTCTTTGCTGAAAGTACTAACTTCTTCCATTCCTTTCTGTCTTGAACTCTTTTAGCCCAATTCAGGATTACCATCTCATCTTAGTCTTTTTGGATGTTATCCTCGGAGCGTTTCCGAGTTTTTCATCAGGTCTCATCTTACATGATTGAGTAGCCATTCTCTCCTCACGCATTCTTTCCACATGTCCACGATATCTCAATCTACAAGCTTCGATTTCATCAGATTAAAGTGGAGATCTATAGAGTTTGTATAGTTCTAACTTATGTCTTCTCGTTCCTTCACATATTGTGTTGTCATCTCTTACAGGTCCACAGACTTTTCTGAGGATTTTATTTTCAAAGATCTGCAAAAATTTTGTATATTTCTGATTTTAACTCAGCTTGACAAAATTTTTGAAGATAGTACGATCTATTTGAGGCATATATTGTAGCTTGTATTGCTGCACTAATTTATTATCTCGAATAATCAATGTTCCAAGATATTTGAGGGAAGTGAGACTTTTTTATTTCAGGTTATGATGGTGGAGTTGTCGTTTCCTCGCTCTCCCCCCCCCACTAGATTGTGATTTCTAAAGGAAAATGACCAGTCAGTAGGACAATCAGTTTTGGAATAGTAATTTTAAATATTCAATGCCATTCTGGTTGATTTGTAATCCTAGTTTTTCAGCAGACGTTTTCAGTTTTCTGAAGGTTGTTCTAATGTCTTCAACATTTTCTTCAACTAGGCATATGTCATTGGCATATCCTGATATTCTGTTCTGCCTGTTTTATCTTTTACACTTTCTCGGATACATTTTTCTGGAGCTAAATTAAAAAGGATAGGAAGAAGGACGTTCAAATCTAATTCCATTAGCCAATACTACCATACTTCGGCTGTCAGTGGCGCCAATTTTGATTAAATGTAATTATCTTATGAAGAATTCCCAGTTCATCTAATACTCCCCAAACAGCCTTCTCTATGAATGCCACCATATACTTTTCTAAAACCTATAAATAAAATATGGACCTGCTGATTATATTCTCATTTCTTCTGAATCCTGTTTGATATTCACCTATATTTTCTTCAGCATAAGATACGATTCTTTTTAGTATGACATTATATAAAATTTGTAGCCTGCTGGGGTGCAATCCTAGCTCGCTTCCTCGTGGTGCATCCTGGATAACACTAAAGAGCTAGAGCAACTTGGCAACCAGACTATCTTCTCGATCTCCTGGTTACAGCACACATGAATTAACATTGAGGGTATATGTAGAGCAAAATGTGAATACCTCTCAAAGATTTTATATGACAACAATGTCGACGTTGTTCTTATTCAAGAGACTCACTGTAAGGATGAGGATCAGCTCCACTGCAGGGGTCGAATTACTGGTTACATTAGCATTGGAGATACTTACCATCATGCACATGACCTTGCCACCTATGTACGTAGTACCATAGAAGATTCCCGCCTCATTACAACCAGCATTGTCGGTGGCGCGCATCTGATAACAACTATGATAAGGAACATAACCATTACCAACGTGTATAAATCCCCTGCCCTCTTGTGGCCTCCACAAGTTCTACCAGTGCACAACCACTCTGCGATGCATATAGGCGACTTTAACAGCCACCACACGCTATGGAAATATGCTTCCAACAATGAATGTGGAGAGACTTTGACTGAATGGGCAGAAATTCACAACATGCATCTAATTTTCGACACAAAAGATAGATCTTCCTTCAGGTCAGCAGCTTGGAACAGGGAGTACAACCCCAACTTCTGCTTCATCACTCAAGACAGTGGACGACCGTTACCTATGTCGAGAAGAGTTCTCTCCAACTTTCCCCGAAGCCAACATAGACCAATTATATTAGAGGTAGGTCTGCAGGTACCCCTTGTCAGGTCCATCCAACGTCCCCGCTGGAACTTCCAGAAAGCCGACTGGGATACATTTGCTTCCTGTCTTGACAAATATGTCCGTTGGATCCCTCCAACAAGCAGTAATTACAAGAGATTAGTGGAAGCTAATTTCTTGTAATTACCGGTCTTAGCTGTGGGTAAGAAGGCCATACCAAGAGGCTTCTGGAAGTATATTCCTGGATGGGATGATGATGATGATGATAGTAGTAAACTGTATGAAGAATATCTAGAGCGTGGCGATCCTGACATTGCAGATGAACTCATTCACAGCCTTGACACCAACCGACAGAAGAAATGGACTGAAACAGTAGAAAGACTTGATTTTTCTGCACTCCAGTAGAAAAGCATGGAGCCTTCTAAGAAAACTGGGTAGTAGCACCTTCACTGTCCGGGAACAAACAACTGTTTCTCCTAATCAATATGCATCACATATTGTCAACACGTCAAGATATACCACCAAGGACAAACAACACTCTTCAAATAAAAAGAGAACTTACATATTTGAAAAATAACAGACCATCAGACCCTCTATATTCACGAACCTTCACTCTTGAAGATATTAACACTGCTCTAATGGATATGAAACCAGGCAAGGCTCCAGGTTTCGATGGAATTCATACTGATTTCCTGTTGAAGACAGGCCAAAAAGCTCGACAGTCGTTGGCTTGCTTTTTCTCTGACATCCTCCAGACTGGTAGACTTCCAAAAGAGTTTAAGAGGACAAAAATTATACCCATCTTAAAACTAGGGAAAACCAACAACAAACCAGAAAACTACCGACCAATCGCCCTGCTTAGCATCTATTATAAGCTCCTAGAAAGGCTCATCCTTAATATAATTTCCCCTAAGATAATAGACCAAGTCCCAGTGGAACAGGCCGGATTCAGACATAAACGAAGCTGCTTTGATCAGATTCTGTCACTCACCCACACATATAGAGGCAGGCTACCAACAATGCTGGAAAAACAGCTGTAGCTTTTGTAGATCTTACCGCAGCTTATGACACAGTCTGGAGGCATGGCACAGTCTGCAAGTTGCTCCGTGCAGTCCCATGCAAAACAATCGCAAAATTAATCGATTACATGCTAAGCAACCGCCTGTTCCAAGTGTGTATGGACGAGAACAAAAGTAAACAAAGAACATTGCATAATGGACTACCACAAGGGTCAGTTCTGGCTTCCTTCCTTTTTAACTATTATAAATCACAGATTTGCCTAATACAGCCTCCAAGAAGTTTTTCTATGCTGATGACATTGTTCTAGCCACCAGACACACCAATTTTACTACAATGGAAGATACACTAAAAAACGACCTTGCAGTCCTAGATGAATACTTCAGAAAGTTTCATGCTTCCACCTGAACAATAACCAGGCTAACAAAGAACTCATGGTCTACTTCAACCACAAGCTGCTACACTACAACTGATTCCCGAAATATCTGGGAGTCACTCTAGAACACTATCTTTTAAACCACATCTCATTAACACAGCATCCAAGCATTTTGGATGCTGTTAATGAGATGAAAACAAGAAACAATATACTGCAAAAGCTATGTAGAACAACTTGGGGTGCCTCATCAACAACGCTTCGCTACACTGCTCTTGGCCTCGTTTACTCTACAGCTGAATACTGCTCACCCGTATGGCTGAACAGCGCCCATATGTATTTGGTTGATGCCCAGCTTAACACCACTCTGCGACTTATTTCTGGAACTGTAAAATCAACCCCAACCTACTGGCTCCCAGTGCTAAGCAACATCCCGCCTCCACACATCCGCAGATCCAACTTTTTTTCTACATGAATACAGCAAAATCATGGCAATCCAAAATCTTCCAATCCACAAAGACATCCCACCCCTAGAAATAAACAGGCTAACGTCAAGGCACCCTTCAATCTTAACAGCAAAATATCTTGCAGAGACAAGCTTCAACATGAAGGAGAAGTGGAAAGAGTCCTGGTGTAACACTTCAACAGGGATCTTCCATGAATTAGTGGACCCAACACAGATTCCTTCGGGTTTTGACCTCCCTCGGAAAACTTGGTCTGCCCTTAACCGAATCCGCACCAACCATGGCAGATGTGCAGACCACCTTTACAAATGGGGCATGATTGCCTCACCCAGGTGCGATTGTGGATCACCGCACCAGACAATTAATCATATTACAGCAGAATGTGTCCAACGTGCATACAGTGGAAACCTGTCAGACTTCATTCATGCTACACCAAGTGCAGTCGACTGGATAATGAACCTAAACATTCAGTTGCAGCCTATTCTTGATTCTTGAGTGTCTCTTTTATGACTGTATTATGTCTTATTATTGTACATGTATCTATTACTATGTCCATATATTAAGGATTACTGTAATGTAACTTTTCATGTGTGAGCCATATACGCTAAATAAAATAAATAATGTAGTCTGCTGACAGGAACAATGCCCTTGTGCAATTTCCACATTAACTTTTGTTTCCCTTTTTATATATTGCAATGATTAGTGATTCCACTATATTTGATGAGTTCAGGTACTATGTAGTCAGTACCCTGGTGCTTTGTTGTTTTTGAGCTGCTTTCTTCTACCTCGGCTAGTGAAGGTTTAAATGTTTTGGGGTCACAGGTATTCTGCTTGAAAGTCTCAACAGGTTTATCTCTCTCTCTCTCTCTCTCTCTCTCTCTCTCTCTCTCTCTCTCTCTCTCTCTCTCTCTCTCTCTGTTGTTGTTGTTGTTGTTGTTGTTTCATCAACATTAGCAAAATGTCGGCTTTCATCAAATTACCTTTCCCTGTCCAATGTGTCTCTTGTATTGCTGTCATACACATTTTGATATCTGCTTGATTTGCTTAATTCATGAGTAAGTTCTTGAAATGCTTCAACTCTGTACAAGATTCTTACCTTGCATGATCCTATTCGGAAACTGTTATTCCAAGACTTAGGTCGATATCCATTTAAGTCCGTCCACTGAAGAGTGTATTTGTTTCATGAAAGTTGATAATTTACAAGATGGAGCCTTCCCAGAGAAAAGATAGACTGCATAGGATGCTCTAGGAGATACTTTATTTTTAGGGCATAATTAGGCGATGTCCGTCTAAGTGATAGAGCCAGTTCATTTGCTTCGACGTAAAGACTTTGAGTGAGCGATGTGAGAAAGGCACAAGTAGCTATCCGGATGGTATTCAATCATTGCACGTTATTCTGGCTTGCAGAAACATAGATTTGAAACACGTAATCCCGCTTTAAACGTATGCGAGTGAAGCAATGAAGATTGATCCGTATCCCATTCAGTAAAGATAGAGTGCGAAGGAGATTCAATCCTCTGCTGCACTTATCTCTTGGTTGACGAATGTGTACAAGGAATGTAAGTTTTCTGTCAAAGATGAGTTCCAAGAATTTGGCTTCGGTTGCTATACTGGAATAACAGTTTGTCCCATTCAGAATCTGGGCGAATAGTGCATTTTCAACAGAAGTGCACATAGACACTTTCTTTTTCCTTTTGAAAACATGTGTCTATTACTAAGAGCCCACGAAGAGACACGATCGACTACTTGCTGAAGTTGCATTTCAATTACTCTCATGTTACGAGAGTGACAGTAAATTGCAAAGTCATCAACATATAGAGCATTACTAAAGTGGGAGGAAGCTGTTCAGTGATTGAGTTAACTCTGATAGCGAAAAAAGTGTCACACCTGAGACAGAGCACTGGGGAACACCCTATTTTTGCTGATATGGCCGAGATAGTATTTCCAGCTCTGACTTGGAAAATTCGTCCAGACAAAAAGGTTTTAATAAATACGGGAAGATGTTCTCTGAGACCTAGGTTATATTAGAGGTCTTTTAATACGCCATATCTCCAAGCTATGTCATAAGCTTTTTCCAGAAGAAAATAGTTAATGCCAGAGAAGTATGACATTAACTATTTTCTCCAAGCTGGTCAAAGCAATAGGTCGACAATTATTTGCTTGCGTTGGATCCTTTCTTAGGATAGCAATGACCACTGACTTATGCCAATCATCTGGAAACTCTTCCTGTGCAATATTCTGTCGTATAGTAAGAGGAGATCCGTAGAATATGGTGGAAGATGTTTTATCATTTCATAATGCACGCCATCAGGCCATTTTGCACTAGAGTGAGACAGCAAAAGAGTTCATTTTAGTTCTTTCTTAACAAATAGTCGATTGTACGGTTCAAGCATTAGCAGAAAAATTTCACCGCTATTTCTCTTGTTACTCTTTCAATATTTAAAATTCAGGAGGATATGAAGGTGTGGTTAAGATTCTGGCAAAATATTCTCCCGAAGCGTCTCCAATGGCTTTTGAATCAGCAACAACACATCCATTACGGACTAAGGTAGACGAACAGTGTATTCTGTATCTACCTTTCATTTTCCGAATTTTATCCCATACAGGTTTTGCACTTTTGTTGATTAATTCATGAAGTAAATTGGATCCAAGATTGTTTGGACTCTGAAGTCTCACATAGCGTGCTCTGGGCCCGAGCATGCTTAAAAGATATTAAATTTGATTTGGTGGGTATCTACGATATAACCCCACGCTCTCTGTTGATCTGTTTTGGCTGCCTGGCATTCTGTGTTCCACCAAGTCTTTGGATATAGTGGAAATCGAGACGACATTTTTTGGAATTGAAGCTGTTGCTTCAGGACAACGCAATCTGTTACATACAGTAACGAACAAATTAATCCGAACAAGCTGAATTATCGTCACTGGTTTGTTTTTTGTTTTTGGTTCAAAATAATTTTGGTTTTAGTTCACTATTTTGTTTGAGTGCTGTGTGTTTTACTTGTCTCTGCGATATTTGTTAATAGTGTTGTGAATTTTAATAGTGTAAACAAGTTGACATTCGTAGTATTTTATTCATGTTGTGTCCACGCGGTTAGCCCAGTGGCTTTGCGCTTCGGAAGGAGTGTCCTAGGTTCGATTCCCGTCGACGACGTGAGGAGCTTAAGGATCTTCCTCAGCCATAGTCAAGTTAGCCGATCTTGGGCGTGGAGAGCATTTTTTTTCCCCCAGTTTATCTGGGGTTTTTCATCCCCCAAGCAGGCAAACCGGTCCCGTGAACACACACGAATCTACAGCCATAAATACTTAATCCCCCATGAGAGGGCACAACTCGCCCCAATAGGGACGGGGGAGAAAAAGGAGGGAACTCCATACTAATAAATATAAATTCATGTTGTGTAGCTATAAAAATGGGTACATCTCCAAGAAAGCATTCAAAAATATGTACTCTTTCTCAGCATACATCCATGACTCAAAGACAAATTGTCAGTGAGTGATGTGGTGTATTTGGTACAGTTAATGAGATTTTAAAGAGGTTTAGGGAACTAGGTACCTTTTCTCCTGGCAGAATAGGAAAATGTCGGCAAAAAAAAAAGAAGAAAATAAAAGAAAACTACACTTGCTCAAGATCGTTTACTAGTTAGGAAAAGCAAAATGAATCCAAGACTGTCTGTGGTAAACTTAAATGGAGACTTGGCAGCTAGAAGGATTAATGTTTCTGACATGACAGTCCGGACATTGTTGGAAGCGGAGAGAACTGCCCACGGATCAAAAGAAACAACTGTTGCGAAGGCTATGCAGAAATCGAGACTCCATTAGGCAAAAGTGTACAAAGATTGGAGTGTTGAGCAGTGGAAGAAGATCATATTCCCAGATGAGAGCAATTTCTTTGTCCAAAGAGAGCGAGTACCATATGTTCGAAAATCAGCGGCTGAAAATACTTTTCCCACTCACCTTCAATAAACTCTTAAACACCCAGTTAAAAAGATGTTCTGGATTTTGATTTACACATGAGGGTCCAAGATCACTTATGCTTGTTGATGGTATGATGAAAAGTGACCAATAGATAAAAATATTTGAGAGAAGAGTAGTTCACAGATCCAGAAAGACAAAGAACTCATCTTTCAACAGGATCTCGCTCCCACACTTCAAAAAAAGTGAGAGCCCCTCAAAAATCACACTATCCAATTGTTTCAGTGGCCAGGTAACTCTCCTGACATTAACCCAACAGAAAATTTGTGGCCCATAAGAGACTTAGAAAATTAAATTATGATACAAAATTATAACTTAATACAATCCATTGTAAAGGTATGGTTTCGAGATGTAGAAATAAGAAAATGAGTTTATGTTGGTAGATTCCAAATCTAAGCGAATTAATGAACTTATTAAAAACAGAAGAGCACATATAACGTATTAGGTAAAGTTGGAGTTTAATTTTTGTACTTATTTTCTTGCAAAATTAAAATTTTTCTTTAATATGTGAGTGTTCGGATTAATTTGTTCGCTACTGTTTACTGTCAGGTGTTTGATTGACTGTGTGAGCATTAAATTTTGCAAGATGGGTAAAATATTCCAGTCAGCTTGATCCATTTTTCATATGGGCGTCCGTGTAGGAGAACATGGTTCGTCTGAAAACATTGTGTAAATAACAGGAAAATGATCACTTTCGTAGATGTTGTCGTTAACATCCCATGTGAGCAGTGGGAAAATGTCAAGAAAGCAGATTGCAAGGTCGAGTGCAGAATATGAGCGGGTATGCATATGGAAGAACGTATTGAGTCTATTATTCAAAAGAAAGAGAGGCCATTATTGTCAAGGATTCGTTCAATGATATGATCTCGTCCGTTTATGATGGCACTACTCCACAGAATGTTTTGCCCATTAAAGTCACCAAAAAGAAGTATGGGTTCAGGCAGTTGTGAGATAAGGTTATCAAGATCGATTTCATACCCAGCGATAAATAAATTGAACATACTGTAATAAGAACCGATTTTGACCAAATTTGCTTCCAGAGCAATATTAAGCTAAACATGGTAACAAGAAGAGTGACTACCCACTAGGATAGCCACTGCATATGTGTAATTCGAGTTAAAGGAGGTTAGACACTATTAAATAAAAGTTTCTAATTCAGTGGCCAGTATAAAGGAAACAGAACGCAGAGAGAGAGAGAGAGAGAGAGAGAGAGAACAGGGTGTTTTTTTTTCCTCAACTGAATCAAAAAATCACGGCAGTGATGCTAAGCTAAGTATTGCGGCGATCAGCTGGACTACGCTTATTAAATTCTTCTTCTTCTTATTATTATTATTATTACAAGTTAAAAGACATTTCCTACACGCCTAAAAACACTAATATACAAAACACTATCTATGCCAAAATATACTAAGATACGCTATAACAATATATGCTTTCTGTGCACCCTACAAACTAAATAGATTAATGTCGTTACAGTACAAAATGATAAAACTGATCTTTTGGGAACAAAGAAACTATTCTGGCCTTATATACATTGCAATGTCAGAACACAAAATACTGACAGCAAAACACTTATGTCACTATGCAGCTTTGCTAAAAGATTATTTCGATGCCAACTACAGGACAGTCAGAAATACATACCGTATAACAAGACCTCAGACAACTAATTATATCACATATAAATACAATAATCACCACGGAAAGGCTACATGAAACTTCTACATCTCAGACATGATAAACAAATTACCTTTTGAATACAGAAACCTTACAAACTACAATAGCCTGAAAAGAGCTCTAAGGACATACTACGAACAAGAAACACGCACCCAAAATACCATACAAACTTAATGAAACACAATATATTCGTTCAGGCTTCCAGTTCAGCGACGCATCAAGACATTCCAAGTTATCATATATATGTGTGTGTGTGTGCGCGCGCGTGCGAATTCCTCAATCAACGGCTGCGGTGGAAATCAAACCTATTAAACATAGATTTGATTTCGTAGCTTCCCAACACAGCAAACAAACCAATAAATAATAACTAACTGGTGTCATCCTCAGATAAGCTTACAAGTAAGCTTCGAGGTTGAAAGCTGAGAAATTACATCTCATCCAAGATTAAAAAAAAAAAAAAAGTATGTACCATATGTAATCAAACGCATGTAATGTACGTATCACATGTAAACGAATGTATGTATCATATGTAAAGAAATGTATGTAATGGTGTATCATATCTAATAAAATGTATGTAAAGTATGTATCATATGTAATAATAATAAAAAAAAATTTTATTATTATTACTGTAAAAAAAAATTATTACGTGACGCCTCTAGGAAGTCCAAAGACTTATCGAGGGAGGGCATCTACTCTACAACTTTCTGTCTCCACCACTCATTCAATCGACAATCAAGTAAAAGTAGTCCTGTGGTAGTAGTGTGGTAGTCCAATGCTATCACTGCTCGTCTTTAATTTATACATTAGTGACATGCCACAAACCTCCTCCCGAAAGTTCGCATAAGCAGACGATCTGGCGTTGGTAACTCAAGCTAAACACCTGAAAGAGGCCGAAACTATGTTCATTTCTGAGCTTGAAGTTCTGCAGAACTACGTGTATTACACCAAATGGCGCCTTTGCCCAAATTCCTCTAAAATTGAAGTTTGCACATTTTATTTGAACAATAATCAAGCTGATAAACTACTGAAGGTCTCATTCAAAGGAGAAACTTTGAAGCACAATCCCAACCTAAATTATCTCGGAGTCACCTTAGATCGCTCTTTAACCTTCAGGAAACACCTGGAAAATGCCTGCCAAAAGCTAAAAACTAGGAATAATATCATCAAGAAGCTTGTGTGTTCGGGCTGGGGGGAAGCAGCCAACGCTTTAAAATCTGCTACCCATGCTCTAGTGTACTTTTGTGCAGAATACTGTGCTCCAGTGTGGTATTCGCGTCACCATATCAGCAAGGTCGATGTGCAACTTAACGATACCATGAGAATTATCACGGATTGCATAAAGTCTACACCTGTTGAGTGGCTACCAACACGCAACATCATACCACCAGAGATAAGGAGGAAAGCTGCCGCTAACAGACAGTGGATAAAATGTATGGGAAATAACACCTTACCCATTCATGAGGACCTCCAAAATCTACCACCTATTTGCTTCAAGTCCCGCAACCCGATCTGGAAAAATCAGCAACGAGATACATATTCTCATGAAACTGAATGGAATACAACAATTAAAAAAATGGACACCTCATTACAGACCCGAAAACAGAGGCCCCTAGCTTTGACCTGCCGAGACGACAATGGAGTACATCCAACTGCCTGAGAACGGTTCACGGACAATTCATCGCGTGGACAATTTATCACAAGGACAATTTATCACGAGGAAAATTCATCGCGCGAACTATTGATCGCTGAAAATATTCGCTGACAATGTTATTCGCTAGAAAACTGAAATGAATTGCATTGATACCGATATATAAAAAGGAAATGCAGTGCAAGATAAATTTCGCAAAATATACTTTTATTATGTATCTATGTATTAGTCCGCGCGGTTAGCCGAGTGGCTGGTTGCTTCACAACCATATGCCTGGGAAAGGAGTGTCCTGGGTTCGATTCCCGTCGATGACGTGAGGAGTGTAGGATCTTTCTCAGACATAGCCAAGTTAGCCGGTCTTGTGCGAGGACTGCAGGGTTTTCACCCCAGTTTATGTGGGGTTTTTCCTCCGGCAAGAGCAAGCAAACAGCAAACCGGCCCTGAGAAGATAACGCTTTTACAGACATTGGATACACTGGGAGGCATAGGCCAACCACCTTATCCTCGTATAACGGTTGCGGTTATAATTTTGTAAATATTAATATTCCATCAACGAAATCTGCAGTATCAAAGTAAGAAAGAATATTTATACCATGTTAAGACGAAACAGAAATTAGGAAACTCACCAATCAATAAAATATTACTTTCACTGCATAAGAATAAAAAATATTATGAAAATCTAAAAAACCCCAAATAAACTGGGGTGAAAAACCCTGCATTCTTCGCCCAAGACCGACTAACTTGGCTATGTCTGAGAAAGATCCTAAGCTCCTCATGTCAGCGACGGAAATCGAACCCAGGACACTCATTTCCCAGGCATATAGTTGTGAAGCAACCAGCCACTCGGCTAACTGCGCGGACTAATACATAGATACATAATAAAATTATATTTTGTGAAATTTATCTTGCACTGCATTTACTTTTCATATATCGGTATCAATGCATTTCATTTCAATTTTCTAGCGAATAACATTTTCAGCGATCAATAGTTCGCGCGATGAATTTTTCTGTGATGAATTGTCTCGGCGATGATTTGTCCCCGCGATGAATTGTCCGGAAACGATGGAACTCCGGTTGAATTATTGGGACGGTCATTAAAAAAAAAAAAAAAAAGCAGGGATATTCTTGGGTGAGTATAATTTCGTTGGCGAAAAAGTTTTTGCATAATTTGTCGAGCCCTGTACTATATGTGATGGGCATGCAAAATATAAGCCCAGTTACTTAATTAATTAGCCTGTAGAATCCCCACTGGTGGAGGTTTATCCCTAATGCGTGTGAAGTGGGTTCACTTTTCCATTGGTGACCCATTCCATCTTGGGCGAGTGTATATATTGGGATGTACGAATGCGTGAAAGACAATCAGAAACATCCAAAAAATGGGATTCGAATCGGCAGCCCTTTGGCTGGAGAACGGATTCGCTAACCAGACCGATTTGCGATGCTTAATTTTTTAATTTATTATAAAAATAAGCAGCCCATTATTGCAAGTAAAATAAACATTAAATTTATTTATTTATCAAAGAAAAGGTAGTTTATCGAGCTAACCAGTTGACCAACTTCGGACGCTGTGGCAGTTGCATGAAGACAATGGTCTATTTTCTTTGGAAATGTGTACAACGATCATAGCAACTTCTTCGCATCTATGAGCGTTTTATTATTGTTATTATTATTATTATTATATTGAATGCCATATCATGAAGGCTTTCGATAGCTCAAGCTAATACATCCATGCATTCTGCTACGATTAACATTTTTCCTAATAAAAGATCCACTAAATACAGCGAATCACTTATCGCATTTCAAAGGGACGATAATACGGAAATTTCTATGCAGAAATGATAAAAAAAAAAATTAAAAAAAAACGTGTCTATAAATATAACAATTCTGTTTATTTGATAAATGTTTAAAACATATTAAGCTACGTGTAAAAAAAACGTATTTTTTTTATCAAACTTATTAAAATTCAAACAGGTGATTTACGTTTTACTGCTTAATTGCTTAAATTTGAATTTAGTATTAATTTATTTAGTTGTTCATCTTAACAGAATCAGTAAGTCAAACTGCAATCATGCAATAAATTTCATGTAAAATTTTAGTATACCACCGCTACCTTGATAATAATGTCACTTTACTGCATTTATGGAAAGGAAAAAGAACAGATGATACAAATTCCGCTGAATACAAACTCGGTGGTCATCTCATAAAAATTCCAGGTTTCTATAAATAAAATAACGCGCACGAAAAGCATTTTCAATTGTAAATTCAATGAAAAGAACTTGTAAATGGTGGAATATTTACAACTATATAATGGACATTATTATTAACATCTGACCTCCATGGAGTCAGAGACAGGCATCTATATTTCATCTTAAGGAAAAAATAACGTCAAAGGTTAGTCTTAACTCAGAATTGCTAATGATCGTTTGCCAGAAGTTTCACTAAAGCAGTAAGCGAGCAAGTTACTAAGCAGGAATGTTTAAATATTTATTTTGTTTGCGACACACGTTGAACGTCTTCACTTATTACGTCACGCATTACTAGGTTACTGTACCCGGAAGTGTCGCAGTGGCTTCCAGCGCTCCAAGAAATCTGCATTATTTTTCACATTGAAAATATAGCTCCATTAATCACGCTCTATGTGATAGATACGAAGACGCAGTAAGCATGAAAAGAGTGGTTGGTTATTAAATTGTTGAGTTGCCATTCGTCATATTTTAATTAACCAATTATATATTTCAATATAATTAGCAAAACAACAACGATAGAATAAATAAACGTTATAACTAACTTTTTTTAATATGTATTCATTAACGATATTGTATGGTTACAGAAATGCACCAGCTATATAATATGGTATGGAAAGAAGGGAAAATGCCAGACGAGTCGGTGAAATCAATATTAGTGAAATTATGCGGTTAATAGCAGAGAAAGCTAGGAGAAAAAGCAAAAACATATATAAATGCTTTGTTGATTTTCAGAAGGCATTTGACAGTATCGACTTGAAAGTGACATTAGCTAGAATCCTATGGAACTGATGGAAAACTAATAGCTATATTAAAAGACGTGTATAAGAATGCAGTTGCAGCAGTTAGAATAGGTGATGATTTGGGAAAATGGTTTAGAACAAGCAGAGGCACTAGACAGGGAGACCCGATATCACCAAGCATTTTCATCGCACATTTAGAAAGAATAATGAATAAAATGAAGGAAGATACAAAAGGAATATTAGTACATGGGATGAGAATTAACAATCTGAGATTTGGAGATGACACTGTTATTATTGAAGAAGACGAAAGAGAACTACAAAAAACATTGAATCTATTAAATGAGGAAGGGAAGAGATTTGCACTCGTTTTGAACTTGGAAAAAACAAAAGACAGTGGTATTTGGTGAGAAGAACATGAAACAAAAGATACAAGTGGATGGAATTGATACAGAAAATGTAGAACAATTTATATATTTGGGAAGCAAAATGACGTATGATTTGGACTGTAAAAAAGAAATAAAGATCAGGATTGCAAAGGGAAAAACAAATCAGAAGGCCATGGATAACATGGATAACATCTGGAAAAGTAAAGCGATCAGCCTGCAAACAAAACTAAGAATACTGGAAACATTCATCTTCAGCAGTGTACTGTATGGATCTGAAACGTAGATAATAAATAAGGAATCAAGAAAAAGAATTTTGACATTTGAAAGAAATCGTTACAGGAAGATTCTAAGAATAGGATGGGCACAGAAAATCACAAATGAAGAGCTCTATCGGAAGATATAACCAAAGGAGAATCTAATGCAGAAGATTATACAACGAAAGCTGCAATTATTTGGACACATCTGCAGAATGAGTGAGGACACTGAAGATAAAGACATTCATGTTTGGTATTATGGATTAGACCATACAGAGAATGGATAGACGACATAAAGGACTGATGTGGAATGAGTTTACAAAAACTGCGACACTGTGCACTGGACAAAAAAAGATGGAAGAAGTTAGTGAAGGAGGCATCGGACACTAACGGGCAGTGAGCCCATGGTTCGTGATGATGATGATGATGAAATCCAATAAGTGGCTCCATTGTACGTAACTTTTTTTTATAACAGACAGACAAATTTTATTTTCATGATTCCATCAATGTTTTCAAGACTTCATACACACTTTTTTTAATGACAGGTGGGTGAGCTCAAAACTTGAGAATCGATGATTTATAAAGATAATTTATCAACTATAAACACATAACTCTAAAGATCGCTATCAGTTCATCCGAAATAGGGAAAGGGAATTGAAATAATTATTGTACGTTTAGCAAGTATCACTATAGAAGGAAGGTTGTAATAATTTGATGCTCCGAATTATTATCAGGATTATTATCATTCCATACTATGCCCAATGTTTGATAGTTGAATAGATTTTATCCATATAACCAAAAGTTGGAAGAATGTCAAACTTGCTGATTTATGAAATAATAATAGCTATCTATGTTTGATTTCTGATTCCAGTATAGCATATTGGAATTAGAAATCAATCACAAATCAATGCGCATAATCTTGAAATTCAGGCATGAGTGTGCACAACTCCATTTACACCAACATACAACTTATAGAACGAAAGGATATTAATTGGGAGAAGCTAATCCTTATGTCATGACAACTGTTTGATGAGCACAACAAAAACGTTTTCCATGACGCGGAAGCTTTGCGTTCAGAATTATCTTGCACTCGCTGAAGGTTTTCTGCACCTTTTCTCATGGGAAGTTTTTCGTCTCTGTATTGATACTCATTAAACTGTTTCTGCTACTTTTCTAAAAAAAAATCAGCTCTAATTGTATAATGATTGAATAATATAAGCACGTAAACACAAGAAAGATATTTAATTAACCAAATATTTCGGTCTGGAAATAGCAGACCATCTTAGCAGAACAGTTTAAAAAAAAATACAAGGTGGAATACTAACAATAGATCATTTAAAAATTTAGAATAAGCCGCGTGATATTATATCACTAAGTATTAAAGGGAATATTTTTAAGCAGAGACATGATTGAAATAAAGATATAAATTAATAATATTATTAATTATTAATTAATTATTAATAATGCCACCAAAATATTTGGTTAATTAAATATCTTTCTTGTGTTTACGTGCTTATATTATTCAGTCTTTATGTCACAAGTATCCTTAAAACATCAAGGTGTACATGATTACAACTATATCTTTTCAATGATGTTTCCGCAAATGTAATTGTTTGGGAACAATCTTATTTAATAGCTTGATAAACAACATTGAATCATAACCACTCTCATTCCGAACGGAACATTCAGCTCTTAGCTGACCACGTGCACGCTACCACGTTGAATGGTTCCCAGACAGAAACAAAAATACGCAACGTCACTAGGTTCAAGCTGTAAAGACTGAGTTCCCAAGTCATACGGAGGGCATCCCATCTTGAATGGCGCGAATTAACCAGATCTCAACCAATTCGAATACTTGTAGTATTCTAGAACGTGCTGTGAGAAGTACAGACATCGTCTTCCCTTAAGGAGGTGTGAAATGCCTTGCAGCCTTGGGTTTAGGGCGATATCTCCGTCCATATCATCAGACATTTAGTGAAATCAATGTTTGTGTGGGTGGCTGCAAACTATTATCCGTGCGAAAGGGCGATCCAACACAATATTAGACAAGTGGTTATAATTCAATGTTATACCAGTGTATAAACAGCGAGATCTTATCTTCTAAAGACAAATACGTCTTAGAAAAAAAAATTGTTTAACCTTCAATGTCTCGCTACCTCTTCCTGGTGAATTCTCGAAAAAGTGATGAACGATACACGAACAGTGGAAGAATCACTCTGAAACTTAAAGCAGTCATTTGCATAAAAGCAATCTACAGATTTCTTTTATGCGTGCTCGTTCTTTGTACTTCATCTTTTGGACTTACAAAATTCACACATTAATTATAAGAAATTGCTGTTTCTAAATCGCTCTGGTTACTTTTATTTATTTATTTTATTGGTTTCATATTTCTTAACTTCTGAAGTCCACACAGTATAAAGATCTATTTAAGTGAATGATAGAATTCTACAAAATTGTTATTTTCTCAGAGAGAGAGAGAGAGAGAGAGTTGGTTATAGATTAGTGCAAAATAAACGAGGTTGTTGTAATAAGACCGACCTTTATCTTATGATGTTTTTTCGATATAATACTGATGTTCTACATAAATCTTTAAGCAATGAACTGAAATATAACAATCGTTTCATTCATCTCCTAGTATTGCAGTATGCCTTGCGTCACTTCCATCTTGGATTAAACTTTTCCAAGAAAAACAAAGTAACAAAGAAAGTGCAGAGTATAAGTTCTCTTGAGTATTTAAAAAAAAAAAAAAAAAAAAAGATGGAAGCCGAATTACTCCTCTTTGAAACTTTTAACATATGTGATAGTTGTCAAAAGTTTGAAAGTAGGACTCATTCGGCTTTTATAACTTTTTATCGTCAAGTAAAGTTGAAACTTTATCAGACAATAAAGTGGCAAAACGCCAAGCAGCGAAAGGTTTCATGTTTCTTTTTTATTTATTTTCCTACTTTAATAATATTTTCCTCTTGTTATGTGAGTAACTTAAAAAAAAAAAAAAAAAAACAGACTGATGTGTGCGTGAATAATTATACAACATTATCATTATACTACAATAATGGTAATTATACGCTTTCTTGGCAAATCGTGGTTTCTCCTTCGTTCTTTTTTTT
This sequence comes from Typopeltis vanoorti, assembly GCF_054136105.1. Classification (NCBI taxonomy): domain Eukaryota; kingdom Metazoa; phylum Arthropoda; class Arachnida; order Uropygi; family Thelyphonidae; genus Typopeltis; species Typopeltis vanoorti. Next base: position 71,195,547 of record NC_143556.1, on the reverse strand, counting down.
TTAATTTATTCTTTATTATTATATTAGTCTTACGCGTGAGGATTGCAAGCTAGGTTGTCCTGTTCTCTCTCTCTCTCTCTCTCTCTCTCTCTCTCTGTGTGTGTGTGTGTGTGTGGCACCGGGTTAAAAGAAGAGAAGACCTAATGATATGTATCTTGAATAGCAAAAGGCTGTAGTCCTTTGCGAGCACTATGTGAACACAGTTAGTCCAATGAAAAGAGATAGATGGAATGAAATAGCACGAGGAGAAATTAATTCGGTGAGTTCAAAAATAGATTGGAATAGATCGATCAGTAGCTGCTAGCGTTTTGTAGGCCTAGAGGAAAGTGAAAGAATAAGTTCAGTTGAACAGCGTTCATGGAAGTACCTATATCAAAAGTATAATTATGGCAGAAGAAAACGTCTGCAAGAAAGTTAATACGTAAGAGGAGCATTCTATGTAGCGAATTTAAAATTTATATAGCGATATCTTTCGTTCAAGAAAGAAACATAATTCTATTTTAGTGGCACTGAATTTAATGACTAGCCCTCACCCATAAAAATGGGTGAGGGCTACTCACCCATTTTTATGGGTCAAAATGTGAATTTGATACTCGAAAAACAAGGAAACAAACAAAACGAGAGATTAAAAAGAAGAAATGCAAATTTATTGCGGTTAATGAAATTATGGCAAACAATGTAGCGTCTTGACCCAAAAACTAATTTATGCATCAATGTATTTAGAAAGCAACGGTCTTCTCTCCAATGCACAATGTGGCTTTCGTACTTCGTCGACATTTCAACTTTGGATCATTTGCTCCGTTTTGAAACTTATAATAAGAGATACATCTGGTTTCAGCATTTTTTGACATGGAAAAAGATTATGACACAGCATGGAGATATGACATATTAAAAGACCTGTATAACCTGGGTCTCAGAGGAGCCAGGTTATACAGGTCTTTTAATCCTGTATTTATTAAAAACTTTCTGTCTAGACAGGTTTTCCAAGTCAGAATGCGAAGAATGCTATCTCGGTCATATCATCAGGAACAGGGTGTTCCGTAAGGTTCTGTTAATCCAGTAACAACACAGAAATCAAGTTCTTGGGATTCGCTTTGACAGAAAACTTACATTCCTTGCAAATCGTCAAATGAGGGAAAAAGTGTAAGAGAGCGTTGAATCTTCTTGCACTATCCTCTACTGAATGCGGTGCTGATCGATCCTCATTGCTTCGTCTTCGTCATCGAACCATAGACATGAGACCTATAAAATGGATTATGGGTCTCATGTCTATGGTTCGATCAAGGTATACATATAGCTACTAGTGCCTTTCACATATCGCCAACTCGACTTTATGTTAAAGCAAATGAACCAGCTCTATCATTTAGACGGAAACAGTTGTCTCTTAACTATGCCCTAAAAATAGTTTTTTCCCAGAGCATTCCTAAGTGGACTAGTCTCTTGCTTCTACGTTGGGAGACTTAACATCACACAAACATCAGATTGTTCAAACGTACAAACATCAGACTGTCCTTTTTGTATGTATATTAAAGAGATCATAGAAGCTATTGGCATGAACGTTGACAACACCTGCACGAAACTTCACAGCATTCGTCCATGGAGTTTTCGCTCCATCTTGTCATGTCCTACCTCTCACTTTGTCAATTACAAAAGTCTCATACGCCATCATCTGCCTACCTTCAACTGTTTAATGCACACAGAGCAGCCCACTCTGATTTCTTTCCCATCTCTATTGATGGTTCAAGATCACAGATCTCTGTCCGCTGTACTGCTGTATTTCCTGATTTTATTATCTCCAACCAGGTCCCACTCGATAGTAATAATTATACAACAGAGTTGGCTGCCATTCAGCTTGCACTTGTTGCATATAAAAGAAAACCGCTACCAAAAGTGTGTAATTTATACCGACTCTTTGAGTTCTTTGCAGGCTATCTCCTCTCCTACGTATGGATCCATATCCAATGCTTTGTGACGTGTTACGACTGTTTTATGAAATGAAGACCCTTAATTCCATTCCGATGTTCGGTTGTGCTGGATTCCCAGCCACATTGAAAAGAGACTGCAGCTACTATATCAGCTCATACCTTTTCCACGTACTATTTGATTCACAGTTACAGACATTTTATAAGATCAAAGTTAAGTACCCAGTGGCTGTCATCATCGCAGGAAGTACTGACAAACAAATTGCATGATATTGAGCCTAAAATTAAGCATCGCAGTCTAGTCAGTGTAGAAACAGTAAAGGGGAAGTTGTTCTTACTACGCCCCGCATAAGTCACATTCATCTTACACATTCTTATTTATGGAGGGCTGTTGACCCACCTGTGTGTGAAAATGCTACATACATACTACCATTTGTCATATGCTGCTGGAATGTCAACACTTCACACAAGAGAAAAATGAAATTTTTACTAGTCCACCACATACACTCCGACAGACGTTATCAAACTCGGACAAGTTTCATGATGTTTCTAACTTTTGACAAGGAATTAATTTCTACAAACGCATTTGATTATAAATTCTATTTATATGTACACACTGTATGGCAATTTGTCTGCGTCTGATAACATATGTACATACACATTATTTACTAATTTATCTCTTTATGACTATTTATTAACACCTCGTGTACTGCTGTAACCTTTGCTATGGCGCAGTATGCTTTTTGCTGTCCTTGCGCCAATAAAACTTAAATCAACCAACCCAACAATCATAAAACAGCAGTGAATGAACTAAGAATGAAAAACCAATGCGTAAGCCTTAATCAGCCATTCTAAAACTTTCCTTGTAACTTATTAAAATCACTGTTTTCCTTTATTAAATCACTCACCAAGAAGTCAAAAATTTGGCGAAGATATGTCCACGATATTTTTAGCATCTAGTCAAAATGGATACATTAGTTGAGATATCAGAGCAAAACACACTCAACTTCTACGTATACAGGAAACCAACTTCTCATCACTCAGTACAAAAAATAGGCATCATGCGTTCCTAATGCGATAGAGCCTATAGAAGTTCCACGAACTCAGATAAAAGAAACCAAGAGCTACGAGTACAGTATCTTAATTATGTCCTTCTAAGAAATGACTACAAGAGAACGTTAGTCAAAAAAAAATTTATCTTAAACTCCAAAACAAACAGAAGAACAAATAAATCAACAATATAAAGTAGCAGTGATTCTCCCATATATAAAATCAATCACAGATAAAATAGCAAGACTGCTTCGCCAAAAAAATCTAAAAGTCGCTTTCTTCCCAATCAATAAAATCTCCAGTCATCTGAAATCTTATAAACCACACATTCGCCAATTAAAAAAACCAGGTGCTTAAAAGATCAGTTGCAGTTGTGAGCTACAAACAAATGGACAAACTGGCAGATATAGGGAGATACGCTGATCAGAATACATCAAGGATGTTGAGAAAGAAAGAAAGCACAAATCAATGCTGGCAGTACATACAACAGATACAAAACATTTAGTAGGATGGCAACAAACTGAAATGCTCCACATTGATTATCGCTTTTACTCGAGAGCATTCAAAAGAATTAGCTGAAACGATGAAGTATCCTCTACAGTGTAACAAAACGCAAGGCATGATTTTACATTAGATCTGGTCCTCCTTAATTTATTACAACACTGTTGTATCTATCAGCAGTATACAGCAACTCACGAATCAGAAAGTGTAACAGCGAACGCTTTCCATAGTTTAAACGTTTTCAAACATTCTTCACTAGATATGTTAACATGTTAACTGTTATTACTTTGCTTGTAGTTTTTTAATTTATTCGTACTATTTCCTGATGAAGTGAAACAAAGTTTTTTCACGAAGGTAGTCGAATTAAAACATAATTTCTTTTGGACGTCTTTGTGAATGTTTAATACCGGAAAATAGTCATTCTAATAAGTTCTTTCTCCACAGAAGCCTACTCAATGAGAGTTTTCTTGTGATTATATTTCCTCAAGCAAACACCAAGATCCTTGTTTCAATTCATTCATCCGTAGCTACTTTCTAGAAACTCGTTTCATACTTTTTTTTCCATTCTTTCCGTCATGCTGAATTAAAATAAAAATGGGTTCCTCTCCTTAGTGACTGTAGTTTACTCTAACACATCCAACATTAGCCTTCGTTCTATTTTCTTCTTATTTTTTTTATTTTGAATAATGGCTTCGCACATGCAAGAGGAAAAACTAAATATAATTTATTATTCCTATTTACTTATTGACCTTCGTTATCTAGTCGTGCAACATTAATTTAATTTACAGCTTTTATGGTTTGAATTTAACATTCGTCCGGTTATTATTTGCTCTTTCGAGTTTCACGATTTTAGACATTTAATGTTGAACTTACTGTTATCTCCGTAATACCATGCTCATTCTGATTAGCTGCCACACCAATATTTTCATTCCGTCATGCACACCCACTATTTAGACAACGTTTCCCTGTGGTGCGAAACGGCAATACCTAATTATAAAATAATAATAATAATAATAATAAAGTATTCGATTTCTACTAATCTAATTTCAATGTACTCGTTTCGTCTTTAAAAGAAGAAGAAAAAAAAAACTCTAAACTCTATGTGCATCAAGGCTTTCGAGTAAAGGCTATACCATAGCATAATGCAAGTATCTACATTACAACATATGAACATTTTTATCATAAAAAAGCAAGGGACGAAGTCGAAATACTGCTACATTATTACTTCCCTTTCAAAATATCAAGTTGGTCTACCTGTAACTATAAATTTCAGAGTTCGATTTTTATATTCGCTTTTATATCGGACAATTTAAACCACTTCTGGTGTAAACCTAGATTGATATTTCTACTATTCATTCCGATCGTTCCCATACTTGTTTTGCTTTTATTTTTTATTTTTTTATTTTTAGTTCTTTTATTTTTTATTTTTTTTATTTTTAGTTCTTTTATTTTTTATTTTTTTTATTTTTAGTTCTTTTATTTTTTATACATGTTCCTATTCTTTTTCTCTTTACTTATTTTATATACAGTAATAATCTAATTAGTAACAATGATTAAGGATAGAAAGAGATTTTAGGTTCTAAGAATACTGATACATCATAATATCTAAATATGAATAATTTGCATTTCAGTCCTGAATGCCTGTCTTGCTTATAATATAACCAGGTCTCAAACACAGTAAAAATGCAAAATTTAAGGAAAATTGTAGATAAATAAAACAAGAAAAGAGTAGAATACTGAAATTCCTTTTGATAGAAATATAATGGACATAATTTAATTACAAACGTCGTTTAATGTGAACAATAAATAAAATTGTAATGAAACGTCTTGATAGAAGTCAAACTAAATCGATATGAGGTTAAAAAAGATAACGAAAGAACTGAATATCTCTCAATAAATACCACATCCCCAAAAATATAAAAGGTATTCTGCAAATAATTTTTGGGAGTCCGGTATTCTGCAAATTTCAAAATTGCAGAATACCGGACTCCCAAAAGCAATTAATCAACAAATATCGATTTCTAAAAGGAAAAATTAAATCAGATCGCAGTTATGATCAGATGAAATATCCCCTCACTCTTCTGGTCCAGTTTTTGCGTCGCCCCTCGCGTTCCATGGTGAGTGTTTAGCTTCGATCGGCTTCAATGTTTTTTTTTTTTCCCCCATTAACTATCAGAAATTAAACTTATCAATAACCTTTCATTCTCAATTAGTATCTGATAATGAAATAATATAGTCCCTAGCTGGATAAAATCTTGGATAAACAAGATTTTTAACAAGATTTTAAATATACATTAAAAACAAACATTCAATCATTCTATAAGTACCGTTGTAATACAAAAGAACAATAAATCACTAAGTATTTAAATAAATTAGTATAAACTGAAATAATAATATAAAAAACATCTAAAAGGGCCCCATTTATGCTGGGCTTAATGTTGACAGATAGGTTTCTGCAATTTTGTTTTTGTGGCTGGCTCGATGAAAATGCTTTCTTGATGTTTTTTTTTTTTTTTTCTTCCTCTACTATCGCTTACCTTAACGCTTTCATTCCAACTTGTTGCTGCCAGCTTTCTAATTTTAAATGCTAATTGAATAATAGCTCCCCGAGGCAATAATAGACCTGGCGAGCTATCCCGGAAGAATCTAGTAAATCTGAACCGGTTGATAAAATGTTCGGAGTCATTTGTTAAGACACTTTATTGCAATACAAGCACGGTATCGGTTCGTGAGATCGACGTCGTGCGTGAAATAATTTTGTAAACCACTCCCTTTTCCCAATGTCCACTTGGTAGCAAAGGCTCCAAAATATTGCTATTATATATTTAATATTTATTTTTACAGCTATCGAAATTTATTATCTATGCAATTTTTTGTATAGTGAACATATTTTAGTTGGCATACTTAAGACAAAAAATTATTAATTGCGCAAAAACAGCACTTATGTGGTATCCAAGAGAAACAAAATTTTAAATTGTGTATGTACTTTATTTTTCTCCTACCCACAGAAGTTGTAAACCTATAGCGCATTGGTACCATGAATGGACTGAGAATCAATGAGAACCTATGCTCTGGAGATCAATCGTGAAATGTTTGATGAAATCCATTTACCACCTAAACACATTTACAATCATCCCCAGCCAGGGGCAGTATTTAAACCCCGTGGCTGTTTTGTCGTACCATGACTTGGGGTATACAAATTCGATAATAAAAACTGGCGATGTGACTGTTAAGGAGATGAATTTCTTCGCCCGGTGTGAGACCATCACCCGCTTATTTGGAGGTCTGAAGCGGCTAGAAGTTTTTCGTTATTCCGGGTATTAATGTTTATTAATATGTTGTTTGTGAATAAGGTCAATACGATGAAAGACAGGTTGCTATTTTAATTCTTCGGTTGAAGAGGAGTGCATTATTAATGTCACCTCAAAATATTTGGAGAGAACGCACTCTAATTGGCATTTTGTTCCTAACGTACAAATAGCTATTATGACACTGATTGAATTAATTATATCCTCACAGAATAAGTAAATATGTTGCACCTTTGGAAAATAGTCTTTACTTGGAAGGTAATTACTCCTTCCTCCTGAAAGATTCGTCCCCGGATTTAATACTGTTTGCGTTTAAGACTTCAACAAAATGCAAATAACACAAATGCCTTCACTCTGCAATAGACCTAAAATTTCAGAAGCTTCAGATTAGATGGTTGCTTAAAATTGCATTGTATTGTGTATTAAGTGTAACATAACACAGCATTCATATTCAATAATGGATGGGAATTTTTGCTAATTTTTGTCATCTGCGTTGTGATTATTATATGAGGTGTGCATTTTCGATTTGCTTTGATCTAAATCTTAGTTTAAAACAGATTGAAAGGAAAAAAAGAAAAGCTTATAAAATATCATAAACAAACAAAAAAAAACTCGCATTTCACCTCCATTCGTGGTGTAAATATTAATATTAATAACCTGCGCAAAAACTTAACATGCATCAAAACTTAATCTGCTAATTTTTACAGAACTTCAATTGCACAACAACAGCCCAACTATTTTGCAATTTGACTGTCACTACATTCTGCACGATTCCTTCTGATAACCACGCTTACCCTCTTTGATTATTTATCTCTGAAGATCGATTTTCTACAGTCTATTCAACAAAAAGATTATCTATCTTCCTCGGAGACTTCAATCGTCATAAATTCAAACTAGATTCCCTTCTCTAATATCACAACTGAAATAGATGGAATACATGGTGAAGAATCTGCGGTTAATGATGATCTAGAGACTGTTAGATTTCGTCTACCATTGAATAATCCTCATTATTACCATGAATCTTTTGTTAAACAGCAGCTCTCCTTCCACATATACTCTAAATATTGGATCTCCTCATGGTGATTCTGACTATAATCTTTTCAACATTTCCTTCTCGAAAGATCGACCTGTACCCATCATTGTCTCATCCTCGTGTCCTATGGTACTATAATGATAGTAACTGAGAAAACCCCTTCATGATTTCAACATTTATTTTCAGTGATATGATTTACTATTCCTGTTCTCATGATCCGAACTTCCTCTGGCCCAATAATTGAAATAAAATTTGCAAGTATGTGGATCTCCACCCACTATCCAAGCCTCCTGTGAGTGTCGAAATAGTCCAAGAGTAAAAAAAATATGTATATCTCACAGTTCGAGTGAAAAATTATAGCTTTGTACTCAGTCAACACTGAAGTCTGTAATATCTATTTTTTTTAAATCAATAAATTAATATCAAACTTCTGAAAATGTCACCTGCAGAAAACTTACTCAAAACTCCCTGCTCGAAACGCACCTGCAGGTCTTTCGCTAATGGCTACTAGTTGCAATTTCTGTTCTTTAATGCTTCCACTTCTCTCGCATTCTTGTGGTAGAATTATAGCATCACTTTCTCCTTAGCGTCAATCTGCCCTTCCAATTCTAGTATAGACAATGAAGAAAAATCACCCTCAAACTATACCAGGCAACTCCATTCATGCCTCATTAACTTCATTAGTCTGGACACTAATAAGTCTTCTTACACAGATTGGATCCAACAGTTATGGATTCCACATGTGTTGGCAACCAACAGCATGGAATTATTTTTTTTATTTAATTCCTGCTCACGAAATGTTGTAAGCCTATGGTACATTAGTACTTTGAGTGGGGCTATGGGATTTTTTTTTATTCTATTTTTATAGTTTTTATCATTTTGTTTGTATTTTTTTATTTATTTTTACATGGTCCGGAAACCCCTTCTCTAATGACCAAACATGGAACTTTTATAAGCCATTTCAGATCTCCAACAAGCGAAGCGGTGATTCTCCCACCAAGGCGATGAAATTCAACTCCGTCTAATGATAATCACAAACATTCATGCGCACGGCGAGATTCGAACCCGCGACATGCTGGCTGGTTGTTCCTTGGTTGTTCCCTTGGTTGTTCCCTTTCATGTAAATAACTTTGCTAACGTGATCTTATGAAGCCTATATACAGCCTTTCCTCAAAAAAAAAAAAAAAAAAAACTAAGTAAAAGTCAACCAACAAAAATATGCCATTGCTCTTACCCTTACCACTTTTGGATACAAACCATTGGAAAGATAAGAGAAACTCGTGGCCGTCCTTGATATTTCGAGGGCATCTGATGTAGTTTGACATAGAGGCCTTCTACTAAACTACCATTTCATGAACTGCCTTCTTTCCTATTTGAATGGGTTACCAGTTTCGTTACAGGAAACTGCAGAAGTGGACCGAAAAGAGAATCCGAAAAGCGATATCCACCCCACCATGACACCCGGTGTCATGTAGGATGGCTTTCTCTTTTCGGATTCTGTATCAATGTAATCTCCCCCCCCCCCCCCCGCGCTCAACGGCTCTTATGCTTTTGCCCACATACTTGCTGTCCTACATTAAAGAACTTTTCTCACGAACCTCAAATCTTATTCATGGTTTTGCTGATGATAGTACTCTGCATTCGTTCTATAACCCTTTGTCTTAAAGACAAAAGGTTATAGAACGAAGGGGAATGCAGCTCGTTCTTCAGCGAGGTGAAGATAATGAACTTCAGTTTTTACCAAAGCAGTTCTATTCTATTCTTGTCAGAAAAATTTCACTTCTTTTCCCCCCACCCACCCACATACTTTTTGATAATATTCAGAAGATACCTGCTGAAGATCAGATTTCTCTTATTGGATAACTTTCACATCCACCGTATCCTGATACAAGCACATCACATCCGTTGTCTGTTATGTCTCTGAAAAAATTTGGTGGTGTCCTCTTCCATTCAAAAAATTACTTCTCACTTATACTATTCATAACACTATATAAATCTAAAATTTGAAAATTTGTCCATCTAAGAATACTGTTCTCACACTTGGGGTAGTGCACCATAAACTTCCCAAAGAATGTCCATGCTGTATAGAGCATAGACTCTTCCTCTAATCACTTTCTCATAGATGCTCTGTCTGTACATTGTCTTTTCTGTAAATATTATTATGGACGCTATTTCGCTATTTCTCCACAATATAGAGTTCGGATCCAAACTTATCATACTAACTTCTCATCCTCCTTTTTCATTCCATCTTCCTATTCTTCAGAAGAGCCTTCCCTATATTTTTCCCCCCAAGGACTGCATCTGCAGTTTTCAAGAAACGCACCAGTAAATTGCTTCTTTCTCTCTAAGCACTCCCCCCCCCCACACACACCCATGCTATTGTAGGTTTTGCAACTAGGGGGAACTGTATTTCGAGCCAATGGATATTATTTTATTTTTTTTTTATATATTAAACCCACACATGAAAGGCTGCAAACCCTACATCTCCTTAGTGTCATAAATGGGCAAACCTCGTAAATGATTTCAATTTGAAAGCGTTCAAGACCAATGAAAATACCAGTTAAAATCAGCCTCAACTTATCTAGTGATTCTTTTATGGATTTATCATCGTAATGAATCCACAATTTGATACAGTAGCTATCATTGATGTGTGTGTGGATGGAGTTAGGAGTTGAATTACAGAAACGTAACTAAGGCTACGAAAATAGTGTCTTCATGTCTGTTAATTGCGTTGGCTCTTTGACTGCATGCTAAATTTGCAGTGAAAAACCCAGTTTCTGGGAGTATACGAGCCTACCATTTCCATTCGAGACCGGTTAACTCACCTTTAATCGAATACCCCCTTCCCCCTTTATAAAGGTGGGACTCGAGTGAAATCCGGATATATATATATATATTTTTAAAAGGGCAAATGTCGTCGGGGTTACGCTAAGCAGGCATTTGGGGAAAGAGGGAAGATCGTCACTGCATATGGAATCATACATAATTTTTTATGGTTTATATCTTGGTATTAATTAATAGAACCATATTGTTCCAATCCAATAGATATTTGATTAGATTAATATTTTATGCTACATCCATTTTATTATCTGTGCAGATCTATCAAGAAAGCTTGTTATTTCTTAGAAAAATGTGCTTTTGTTTTTCGAATCTTTGGTCTCGGTCTTTCAAAATATGAAAGTCGACAGGAAAACATATATAGATTACAGATGTAATAGACTCGTCTCATAGCCTTGGGAGCTTTAGAGTAATCTAAATAACCAATCAGTAGTTCAACAATGCATTTCAAGCCAGTTGCTGAACCTAGCCAGTTCTATCACTTTGCAACATCCTCTGTATTCATAGTGATTTCACAATGTAAGTGCCACTTTTGTTGTTGTGTTTGTTGTTGTTTTGCATAAAGGGAACTCTCTTCTGAAGGATCAAGAATTTTCATTAAGTGAAGTAGTCTTGAGAGAGAGAGAGAGAGAGACCTTGATAAAAATAGAAATTTGTTTTTTGTTCACGGATAATGCCAAATACAACTTGCTGTTGTACTTCTCAAAAAAAATCTCTAGTTATGATTGTTTCCTTGATTATAGATGTGATTGTTTTTTATTCATTAAAAAATATCTCAGAAAGGCCGCGAATCAACTACTGAATTCCGCGGTATGAATATCTCATATCTGTGAATTAGATATTGAAAATGAATTTTCAAATAACCGTAGTCCTTCTAATACCATAGCAAGAAACAAGACATTTGATACTCACTATTCACTTGGATGCAACTGTTCTTATATCCCTTTGCGCAGAGATTTAACATTATCATCTATTGCTTTTAAATGCATATGCTCTGGTGAGTTTCCGTTTAGTTGAGGAATCGAAAAAAGAGTTTCCCCTTCCGCACAACAGTACTATCTCCATTCAAATTATCAAATTTTCCTTATTTAAAAATGTGCTAGAAAAATTCTTCATGGCACAGATGTCAGGAATAATCATTAGGTAACAGCTTATTTAAAACTCTTAAGTACGGCTGAATAACTGATGAAAAGGCTTTGTTCACCTGCAATAACAAAGGTACTGCAGTAAACTGTATTTGCTATTTTTCCAGATTCTGTTGCCTGTAGTTTTACCATGTCACTTAATTTATAGAATATCAGAATGTCACATTATATTTTAACAACACTTTGGCCTTAATATTAGTTTCTTTCTTTTTTTTTTTTAAAAAAAAAAAGGTTTTACTATTGAAACCACAATATACTGTGAAAATTTTAAATTTACGTCTTGCCTAAGTGAAATTATGAAATATTTGAAGACGGTTTCTGAGAAATTAATTGAACGACCATAAGAAGACCTTTGAAAGAAAAAAGAGAAAGAAAAAAAAAACATAATAGTGATTTACTTCACTGTATTGCCAATACAGTGAAGTAAATCCTTCACTGTATTGGCAAGCTATATAGTTAGTCCTAAGCTACCGAAGTACAAGACTTCAGTAATTTGAAGCCCTAGCTTCACACTTATGTAAAAGTGGGTTACACCTGAAATATGAATTTCTATTGATCAAAAGTTCCGTTTATCTTCCGCTTGGATTAAGGAAATAACTTCTATCAGGCAAATAACCAGCTTTATACGGTTCCCAGTCAATTACGACATTTAATAGTGTTTTAGTTCCCTTGAAAAATCATACAGGATTGCACGAATCTTAAACAGATTGCTAGTCAAATAGCGAAAACAGTTTTTTTTTTTTTCCTAAATGATAGTGGTTTGCTAGAGATAAAGTATTCCTAAACATAATCCCTCCGGTCATATTTAGTTCGCTAGAATTAAGGTAATACTGCTAGTTAGCTCTAGGGTCCACTCCGATGATAAGAGTGACAAGAGGAGGTTAAGGTTTATTACTATTGTCCTTAATTACTGCTTGAGATGACGTGTAATGAAAGTCAGGTGCGTTTGTAGTTCTATCCCGCGGGCGCCTTTCGCTTGACCCATTTTTCGTTTGAAACGTCAAGGACGCCAATTCCTCTACGGGCATAGATCGTTTAATTTTTACTTGAAAAATGCAGACAATCTAAAACACTCCTCGTTATTGTCTGTTCTATTACCTGCTTGAAAAACATTGCAATACGACTGTAGACTCTTTTGATTTATCACACACGAAAGGGTGACTGGACTTTTCTTAATATAGAAATTCATCAATTGTGCGGAAGGAGATAAGCATTCGTATGCTTTCTATTGTATTAGTTTTTTCATTCCGTATGTATGTATGTATGTATGTATGTATGGGTGGTGTAAACAGCGCCGCCGACTGACCTTACGACATTGGAAAATACGAAAACTATTTGACCAGGATTCAATGCTGCATTTAATAAGTCCGATCTTAGGCTAAACAAAACAGGAGTTATTTAAATAAGTGAACCTCACAAAGAATTTTAGCCTGAAATTTAGAAACCTTTTTTTAGATTCGAAATAAAGATACGGTTAACCACTTATTTAAAAGAAGAGAAGGTTACAAAGCATATATTTTTTTCATTTTTTATCGAAAATTATTTCTAGACTAGATGAGTTGAGTCAAAGTTCGTTAATAGTTTGTCAAAGTTGATTCTCTCTTTCTCTCTCTCTCGTTTACAAGGTTTGCAGTAACCTATCGCTTTCTTGGAAGACTGCTTTCTGGCTGTCAAAAGGCTTTAACTACAGTCTCAGAAACCAAGAAAGTAATCCAGTATAAGTCCTAAATGTAAAATGATATATCATACAAAAGAAAACATTTCTGGGTCACATGATCAAAGTATTACTGCAAAATAAAAATAAATATATAATAAAATCTACAGCAAATAATAAAAATGGGCACCAAATATGGATTAATTTAAGAGAAAGATTTTGAAAACAACTGCACAGATAAAATAAATCTTGAGCGTCAGTTAGGACTAAAATTTGTTTGGTATCCAGGTTGATCAAGATATAAGTTTCATCTAACGAAAGCTCAAAGGAGGCATTCAGTCAATGTTTAAATAAGACTGAAATGATCGGGAGGGGAGGGATTTGTATCATTGTTTCTGAACCTTTTTAAGGCAGCCCTTAGCTTTCAGAAATGTAAATTAGCATTCCTTTTCATTATTATTATTAGTAATCGCATTATTTTGTCTCTAAATATGCTACAAATCAATAAAACAATAAATGCGATATACAGTGGCGAACAAATTAATCAGAACACGCCGAATTTCGTCAAGTTTTTGGTTTCGTTTTGGTTTTCGGTTATATTAGCTCACTATTTTGGTTGAGCGCTACGTGTTTTAACTTTCTCTACGATGTTTATTAATAGTGTTGTGCATTTTTAATAGGGTGAATAAGTTGACATTCGTAGTGTTTTATTCCTTTTGTGTAGCTATAAAATGGATACATCTGCAAGAAAGCTTTCAAAAATATGTACTCTTTCTCAGCACACATTCATGACTCATGGATGTGTGCTGAGAAAGAGTACTTATTTTGACTCAAAGACAAATTGCCAATGATTGTGGTGTCATTTTGGGTACTGTTAATGCGACTTTAGAGGTTTAGGGTGACAGAAAAGGAAAATGTTGGCAAAAAAGAGAAACTACACTTACTCAAGATCGTCTACTAGTTAGGAAAAGCAAACTGAATTCAAGATTATCTGGTGTAGAGACTTAAATAGAGACTTGGCAGCTAGTGGGATTAATGTTTCTGACATGACAGTCCGTCGAAGATTGTTGGAAGCAGGGGAACTGCTCACAGACCATAAAATGAAACAAGTGTTGACGAAGGCTATGCAGAAAACGAGGTTCCAGTGGACAAAAGCGTACAAATATTGAACTGTTGAGAAGTGGAATGTCATATTCTCAGATGAGAGCCATTTCTTTGTCCAAAGAGAGAGTGAGTACCATATGATCGGAAATCGGCGGCTGAGAAGACTTATCCCGCTCACCTTCAACAAGCTTCTAAACACCCAGCTAAAAGGATGTTCTGGGGTTGTTTTACAGATGACAGTCCAGGATCGCTTGTGCCTGTTGACGGTATGGTGAAAAGTGACAATACATATAAAAATATTGGAGAGAAGAGTGGTCCACAGATCCAGAAAGACAAAGAACTTATCTTCCGAAAGGATCTAGCTTCATGCCACACTTCAAAAAAAAAGTGAAAGAGTTCCTCAAAAATCACACTATCCAATTGCTTCAATGGCCTGGTAACTCTCCTGATATTAACCCAATAGAAAATTTGTGGGCCATAGTGAAAAAGAGACTTGGAAAACTAAATTATGATACAAAGGATAGCTTAATACAATCCATTATAAAAGTATGGTTTCGAGATGCAGAAATAAGAAAAATATGTTCTACATTGATAGAGTTCATGGCTAAGCGAAAATTAATGAAGTTATTAGGAACAGAGGAGCACATATAAATTATTACGTAAAGTTGGAGTTAAAATTTTGTACCAATTTCTTGAGAAATTAAAATTTTTCTTTAAAATGTGAGTGTTCGGGTTAATTTGTTCGCTACTGTAATTTTGTATGAAATTGAAGTGTTAGAAATACGCATGAAGTAATAGAAATTTTCATCGCCTATTAAGAAACGGGAGAGGGAAAGGACATGTGATTTGTCACCGAACAATTTAGCGTTTTCACGTCAATGGAAGATATTTTTTTTTAAGGAATTTCTTTTGAAACGATACGAAAAAGTGAAAATATTCCTTTTAAACAAATTCTGAATTATTCGCGATTCTTTCTCCCTTAGGAAATCAGACATGAAAAAATGGCTGACAGAGGCTAAAAAATTTTTTTCTTATTTCTTTTTATTTTTAATTTTTATTTATTTGTTACATATTCCGAAAACCTCTCTATGAAAACCAAACATGGAAAATTTTCGAACCACTTCAGTCCTCCAATAAACGGGACAGTAATCTCACACTGGAAGAAAGAGAGAGAGAGAGAGAGAGAGAGAGAGAGAGAGAGAGAGAGAAAGAAAGAAATTAAATCTCCTACCTCAAAACAATCATCCATGCTGGTAGCGGGATGCAAATTCGCTCCGCGCAGCCTGTTGGTTGGAAAGCGGGTACGTTAACGACTCAGTCAACCTAGTCGCAATAGTAAAAGTTAAACCCATAATTATTATAAAATTGACTGTTCTTATCATTTCTTTTTTAAGACGTTGCACGTGTGGTATGCGTATTATGTATCTATATGTTTTTTCTTTCTCCATTATGGATTTATTTATATAATGATTAGGAGATATGTATATGCATAACATGACTAGCGTTAAACTTTTTCGGTAAATTTCTTCACGTGGCAGAAAAAAAATTTTGGACAGTGAGATCATCACCTTGCTTTCCGTAGGCGAAGTGGTTTAAAAGAGTTCTATTTTTGGTCTTCTCTGGAGTAGGTTTCGGATCTAACCTTTAGCAATCTACGATACTAATATACCATAAGTTCACGACATTTCGTCGGTGTGATTCACATAAAACAAACCAAATGAATCGATAGTGGCAGAAATGTCGACAAGTTTGACATATGACTCGAGATGTTTCAGCAGTGATTGAATGCAGTCAAATAGAGGACATGGATTTAAACATGGTACGAACATTAAGATTACTGCTTCGACGATGATTTCTAAGTTAAGACAGATACAAGATATCATTCTTATTAGCATTGCTGAAAATTAGCTAGATAAGGAACTAATTTTTATGATACCACATAACATCTCACAAAAATTAGATACATTATTAATAAAAAAAAGACAATAAGAGTATTATTTGTTTGTTATTATTTACAAAAGAAAACGCTCCGCAAAACATCGACTTGGCTTTGTCTATATTTAGTACGCGCCATCTTGATGTATTAAAATTAATCTGTCATCTGCTAATTTAAAGGCAAAATCATTCTATCGGCTTCATCCTACAGAATCTTAGACTGTTTCTTATGTGATCCTCCCCTCCTCATCAACGGAAGGTTGAAAACCTATATATTAGTAGTACATTGGTGGACTAAGGTTGTTCTATGTTATCATTTTTATCTATTGTTATTTATGTTTTACATAATCTGGAAACCCTACTCGAGAGACCAAATGTAGAACATTTAGAACTCTTCAGGTCTCCAATAAGAGGAGCGGTGGTCTCACGCCGAACGATGAAATTCATCTCCCATCTAAAGACATTCACAAACATCCATGTCCGCAGAGATATTCGAACCTTCAGTTGGAGAGTAAATATGCTGTCTGCTCAGCCAACTAAAACTGGAAGATAATTTATAATGTTATTGAAAAAACCGAGTCACAATTGATTCCATAATCGACTCTAGATTGTATGATGAAATAAAAAGCATTACTTGAATTCAGTCCATTCCAAAAGCTTGACTATTTAAAAAAACTTTTGGTTCTCAGTCTGATTTTTAACAAGTTTTGTATCTACTAATAAGCAGAATTAGATTTTTTTGTGTTTTTAAGTTACGAAGGGGGGGGGGGGGAGAACAGCACTATGGCCTAGTGATATTGCTTTGCGTTTCTTGACTGAAAGAGATTTCGGTTCAAATCTCGTATTGGACTGAAGAAATTTCTTTACTATTTACTTAGGGTTTTTCTTCTTCTTCTCGCAAATAATCAAACTAGTCCGCAAACTCAAACACATTCGAAAAATATAACAGATTTTAAGTTTAGGGCTGAAACCTTTTAAGTTCAGGTTCAGTATTCCCGAATTCCTGAACAGCTTAAATAAGTATTGCAAAGATCTAAAGATGATAATGAAGTTGCAAGGACTTATTCGAGGACAAGTGGCGCAACTATGATTTATGGGTTCAACCCTGCAGAAAAAACTTTTCGTGAGTCGTTTGGCAAATTTTCACCGAGCTCCCTGGGTATTTACTCTCTCATTAACCGAACTAAATGCTCTAATTGCGGAGATGTCGCCGAGTTAAGAAGTTAAGAAGACAGACACATCATATCAAGTGGGTTATAATTGTCTTTTCTGCAGATATATCGAAACATTGCGTCTACCCAAAATAAAAGTTCTATATGCATTTGTTTTTTATTTTGAAATAAATTTAAATTAAAAAAACCCAGAAAGTTGTCTAACAAGTCCCATTTTCACGTTTGCATATTGAATAAAATATGGCTGATAAGCCATACTATATTCTTACTTTGTATTGTGAAATGTCAAAACAAGATATTTTAATTGGAGTCTCTCAAGGTCACAATGTAAAAAAAAAAAAAGTAAAAGTCCTCTTTACATACAAAACTGATTGAAAAAAAAAAAAAAAACAAGAATACAATATTTCTTTCTTAGTTGTACACAGGATTCACTGAATAAATATTCGAAGTCGATTATATTTGATTAATTTGAACCGTCCTCTACATAAAAACTCACTTACTTCAATAACATACGATTAACGGTATCCAAATTTGGTAGTACTTTTTATTTTTCTTTATTTTATCTATTTTTTTTAATATAACAAAACTGACAACATTAGTATCAAAAAGAAGTAATTAGTAAGTCAGTTTGTCGCAGTGCAACAAAACAAAAATCAAAACAAATGTTTCTCGGTGGTCAACCCCTTGTGCTAACCATGCGTCTAAAGTAATTCCAATCTTGTTTTTCGGAAGGTGGTTTCTCTTTTCGTTCCAAGGTGGTTTTGTTTGACCTGTTCTTCTGGTATGGTAAATAAGCTTATCGATTAATCGGCATCATCTAGGTGACAGACTAAATGCGCGCTATTTGACAAATATCCTATCCTATGAATGACTCACATACTGCTGATTTCAGGGACAGACATTAAACTATAACCGCTGGCTATGTTAATTTATTTAATTAGAAAATAATCTGATTGTCGTGACTGTTTTTTTGCTCCAGAAGGAAAAAGAAAAATTGGATCAATAGTTTGATATCGCCATCTTATAAACATGTTATGAGATATGTGGTTAAAGAATACCGGCTTGGCTTCGTTTTTTTTTTTTTTCCTTTCTTTCCTTTTTTCATACAACTGAAACATGAAGGCGTTATTACTCTTGGTATTTCGCGATTTTGTTTTTAATCTGATACGTGCGCTGAAAACAGTAATTAACTATTTCTGTTAATATCTGATATAGATTAGGTTCGTATTTTCATGATAAAAAATAGAAGATCACCAGAATTCTTTTTTTTTTCTTTTCTAAATTCTGAAAGGTTTTCTTTTTGAATAACTGCTATGACTACAATTAATAATTTTATAAAGAAAAGAAGTGTATTAAAAGACTGCATGTTGCTGATTAAAAACAAGTTTATATTCCATTAGAATGTAAAGTTGTTGAATGTTGGTTGCTGTTTTTCTATTTAATTAAAATATTATAAAATGTTAACTTTAGGCTCATACCATATTTCTATATTCGGATTCCATACGCTGAAAAAAAAGTTTCAATTATTGTTTTTATTTGTTTACCACTGAATTTACATCCTCGGCTTCTTTTAGAAAGAATAAATTTTAACACAAATGACATAGGTTGACCTCTTATGTCTCGGACAGATTTTGTAAAAATTTCTTACATGTAAGGAAAATATGACAAATTACAAGGACATCAGTCTAGTAGAGTGCTTTGGTTTGACCTCCTTTCATACAAGTGGTCTTCATTATCGTGCAGAGTGATTCAAAAAAGATTACAGTTTTAAAACGGAATCCTTGCAGTAGGGGTGACAAGCCTAAGACTGGTCTAGACCGCAAAGTACAGCATTTTTTTAAAATTTATTTTATATGCTTATCACATCAGTAAAAAAGTATAGGATTTTCAGGAGACTTTCTCTGATATTTAAGTGCTATATATTTGGAGATAAAACCGTTTTTTTTTTAATCGAAACTAGAAGCGGAAATCGCCAGTTTCTTCTTGACTGTATAATTTACAACACTTTAAACCAAATCTAAGTGAGCACATGTAACTATGTATTATTAATAATAGAGAATAACCTTCTTTTAAATTGAAGTGTATATATGTATGTATGTATATATATATATATATATATATATATATATTATATATATATATATATGTATGTATATATATATATATATATATATATATATATATATATATATATATATATATATATATAGTATACACGGATTAGAAATACTTAAGTTTGAGTGACAATAATAAAACCTAAACGAATAAAAATGTTCATTAAAAACATGTGCAGCTCTTACGAGGGTGGCCTGAAAAGCTCTCGGCCTCGACCATAGTTGGCAACACTATCGGCAAGATTTTTTTTTTCTAAGTTGGTACATCTATCATAAGCATCCATTTAAAATTGCAAGTCATTCAATCAAGTAGTTTATTTTATACAGCTGTCTGAAGCAAAAGTGTTGCTTGCATCCCTTGAAATGGATAAAATTGAGTATTGTGCGGTTATAAAAATCTTTGTAAAAGAAGGTTTAACGCCAAACGAAATTCATTCGAAGTTCATAAAAGTTTATGGGCACACTTCTCCTTCGTTTTCGACAATTAAGAAATGGGCTGCCGAGTTTAAACGTGGCCGTACCAGCCTTGAAGATGATCCAAGTGAAGGACGTCCAAAACGTGTAACAAACACCAGAAATCATTGATCAGAAATCAAGTGCACGATATGCACTTGATTTCTGATATTGGATGACCGGCAAGTCAATCTTACTGAGAACCACTACAGGGGACAGGATAATGGCGCTGGAGCATCGCTGGAATAAATGCATTAATCTTAAAGGGAGATTACGTTGAAAAAAAAATTTGAAATTATAAATTTGTTTTTTCATTGTTAGGCCGAGAACTTTTCAGACCACCCTCGTAGATAGCTGCAAGACCCTAACTGAAAGTGACAATGGGATAGTGCTTGGGATCAATATTTTTTTCTAAAGCAAGCAACACAGCCAATTTGAAACATTATGCTCAAGTAAATTGGGAAAGGAATGAACATTTAGTCTTGGAAAGACTGAATCAAAAAATATATTCTTGAGAGTAATATCTTAGTAATATCTTAGTAATATCTTATATTACTACCCTCGTAGATAGCTGCAAGACCCTAACTGAAAGTGACAATGGGATAGTGCTTGGGATCAATATTTTTTTCTAAAGCAAGCAACACAGCCAATTTGAAACATTATGCTCAAGTAAATTGGGAAAAGAATGAACATTTAGTCTTGGAAAGACTGAATCAAAAAATATATTCTTGAGAGTAATATCTTAGTAATATCTTATATATATATATATATATATATATATATACACATTATATATATATACAGTATATATAGGGTGACCATAAAATAACTTTTCCTCTTTGGAGGCATCTGTAGCTAAAACCAATAAACGGAATGAGACCAAATTTTATATTCAGACTTTTGAACGCATGGTGAGATGATTTCCTCAAAAAAAAAAATATTTAGTTCCAAAAGTCGCCGATAGGGGGAAATTTTTGCGCTGGCGGAGCCGAAAACAAGCGGATAATTACATTAAAGGCAGATGAAACGGAATAATAGCATTTCGACGGTGTACGCGAGTGCTTCCCAAACTTCTGGATGTCAGGGCCCCCTTTGCAAAAATTAAAATATTTCACGGCCCCCCTCGAAAAAAAAAATCGTAATAGAGAGATATATTATTATAATATTTATTGTATTTATATTCAGTACAAAACATACACAGCGAATATTGCAAAAATCAAATGCATATATTACATTTTTTGCCTCTTACCGTTTGGTTCTGAAGACGATGCGGGCTGTTCTGGTAAAATATGAAATACTGTCCTTTTTTTTTTTTTTTTTTTTTTTTTGAGTCTGTTTCTGCTTCTTCTGGTTGTTCATGGGATTTTATTTGTTTTTTATTAGCCACTTATCCATCTCAGGGTCAAATTTTTTAACGTAGAATAGATCAAATAATATCACCACTTACCGATACTGGCACACCACAGACTGATAACATGAAATTAGTGAATATTACCTGAATAAGGGAATCCCCGGACCATGAACATTTTTCTCTTTTGTGACTTTCTCCCTTTAAGGTACTTAAGCCTAACGCGAAACAGACAGCAAAGGCAGGTTATTAAAACGTGCATATGATTGGTGCGGTATTAACAAAAGATCGCGCAACCGAAAGATAAAAGCATAGCTGACAATTGAGTTGAAATGCTAACTCTCTTGAACCGAATTCCATATGTGAAACTGCCATAACATTCATTATATATATATATATTTTTTTTTTTTAATTTTTTTTTATTTTTTTTTTTATTCATTATATTTTTCCGTAAGTTACATGTATTAACACACACTTCTCTTCATTTAAAAGTTTGGACCCTTCTTCATTCATATACAAGATGTCAGAAAGGATGGATAGCTGGAACCCACCTGAATCATGGAAGAGAATAACTTGTATCATGATGATTCGTGCCCGCCATCAAAATAAGGATATTACGACTGCTGCCCAATGCTCCCTGAATACAGTAAAAACAATCAGGCATGAACTAGAGACTTGCAATGGTGACTACGAGGATGTAGCAAGAAGAAAGATCCCTAGCAGACGATCTGATTGCGTTCGTACAGCAGAATTCCTCGCAAATCTGCAGGAACAGGTGTTGAAGAACCCTGGCATTGGAATTCGGGCTTTGTTCGTGGAGTTGCAAACTGTAGTCAAGCCCTGGATAACAAGGGTAGCCAATGGTAGGCCGTATGTATGGCAGCAGGATTCGGCCCCTTGCCACACCTCTGGGAAAAGTCAAAAATGGTTGTCTGAAAATTTCTACGACTTCACCAGTCCAAATGTTTGGCCTCCAAACTCCCCAGACCTTAACCCCATGGATTATTTTGTATGGGGCGCAGTTGAAAAAGACACCAATCGCACTTCCAGTAATACAAAAGCCCAGTTAATGGATAAAATTAAAACAGTTTTTGCGGCCCTTCCCAGGGAGACTGTAGCATCAGCTTGTTCGAGGTTCCGAAGCAGAATTGAAGCTGTGATCGATGCTAATGGTGGTTATTTTGAGTAAATCTTGTTGATAGTATTGTAATTAACTCTGCCTGTAATGTTTTTTGTCAATTCATTAAATTTAATAGATACAAAGAAGATTTTCTTTTTCCTTACGAAACTGTCAAATTTATCCCGAACACCCTGTATATATTACTTAGTTTTAACACTTTTATGAATTTTAACAGGTTCGGTTGAATTTTATTGCTGCCTTGGGAAATCGAACTCACACACATCTAATTAATAACAATAGTTTTTAGTTAGATACTGTGTTTGCCCATGCAACATATGGTTTTGTTTCAGTCTATGCAGCATAGTTTCTGTATGAGGGGACATGTGATTCAATAATTAGTGTGTTTTTATCCCAGTTGTCTCTAATAGCACTATTTGTTGAGAAATACATTACACAGACTCCTCATACCTTATTCACTGGCATAATAAAAGTACTTGTTTTTATTGCTTCTGCAGTATAGTGGCTGTTAGGGAGGGCGTGTTGTTTACCACTGCAAGCCAGTTACTATCTCCCCACATGAACTTGTTTAAGCTTTTTTTCAAGTGTGAAGTATATGCGAAACTTTTATTGGTAACAGAAAACTAGCTCGGATGACAGTGATAATATTAAACGAGTTTTGATATGTATATAAAGTCAATATCAACAGTCACTGATTACGAACGTGTGATGAAAGGGACAGGAAGATTTGGAGCTTCTCTGGAGGGCATTCGAAGTAAATACAATTAACCACTGCTTTGAAATGAAACTTATATGAATAAGCAATATTTACTAATATTCATTAAGCGCCGAAATACGCAGGAAGCAAAGTTTGTGAACCAATCTGTGATTTTTTCCATTAAAATATAAAAAATAACAAAAAAGAAATAATAAATAATAAAAGTTAAATACGTTTCTTTTAAAATAAAAAAAATCTACTTAGTCTTAAAACATTTTAAATTTGTTTTCATTATTTCACGGCCCCCCCTCAACAAAACCTACTGCCCCCAAGGGGGCCGCAGCCCACAGTTTGGGAAGCGCTGGTGTAAGCGACAGCCGCGTCCCTCCTTCCAGCTGGATATGTTGCGCATTGCAATGATAATAATAATAATAATAATTAAATTAAAACAACAACTTGCGAGAGACACAGAAATTAATGTAGTGATTGAACTCACGTGAAATAATGTTTTAGTCATCAGAATCAGGGTCCCCTGGACCACATACCTGATTTTCAATGTGCTGACCTTTCTTGTGTACAACAAATTGCATTCAGTGTGCGACATGCTCTACAGCTGAGCATAAGGAATCGGATTGGATGTTCATAACAGCCCGTTTTATGTTCTCTTTCAAGACATATTTCAAGACTGAGTATATAAGAAATTCATAAATTCTTTTCCATTGTTGATTGTAATGTGATAAGCTGTTGAATAAATAAATAGCTTTGTGTGTATTGTAAATACTGCTGTCACGTACGCACAGTAAAATTTGCATAATCCTTTTTACCTGACTTTACTGCAAATCTCTGACTGCTTTCGGCTCTGTCAGGGCAAAAATTTCCCCTATCGGCGACTTTTGGTACTAAATTTTTTTCCGCGGAATTCATCTCTCCATGCCTTCGAAAGTCTCAATATAAAGTGTGGTCTCATTCCGGTGTATTAGTTTTAGCTACAGATACCTCCAAAGTGGGAAAGGGGAAAGTTAATTTATGGCCACCCTGTGTGTATTGTGTATATATATATATAAGTGAGCAATGCACTACTGCTTGCTTTGCTAATATTTCTTATTATAATGATATTGTTATTGCTAATATTATGATATTGCTCTCAAATCTCAGAAGAGAATTTTAATTATTTGAAAATGGAAATGTTTTATTACATTTGTAAACGGCAATCAAGATCTTCCTACTTTCTCCAGTAGTTGGTTTACTTTTTTTTTTTTTACATATAAAAGAGTTTTTTTCTTAGATATCATTTATTCTTTTAAGATAGTATGGAAACAGGCAACGAGTAACTGATCGGAATCGGTTTGAATTATGAAATTGTCAAGGGAACCTGAAGAACAATAACAAACAAATATTATCTAAATAAGGTCAAAATGTCCCACTATGTGATCGGTAAGATGTTCCTGCAGAGGACGTTTCTCTGATTCCTTTTCATTAAGTCCGACCGAGCCTAGATTCCTATAAGCCGTTAACAAGAAAAGAAAAGAAACAACTATATCCAAATATGATCGAAAACGGTTGAACGATGTGACCTGTAAAAGTATTAGTCTTAGGGGAGATTATGTTGAAAAATAAAAATAATTTTGAAATTATAAATTCATTTTTTCATTGTTAGGCTGAGAACGTTTCAGACCACCCTTGTAGATAGCTGCAAGACCCTAACTTAAAGTGGCAATGGGATAGTGCTTGGGATCAAGCAAAGAAAATTAACTCTTGCCTGCAACCCCCCCCCCCCCCAATCTTTTTATATTAGTCCTAGTGAGATCAACTTAGGGGAATGAGCTGTTATATTTACAAACTGGTCGATTCGACTCGCAGAGATTTCCGACGATCTCAAGCAAGGACAATAAAAAAAAAGCAACATAACATAGTCTGCCAATTTCAAAGCTTTTTTAAAGCTTTGAAATCGGCAGACTATGTTATGTTGAATACTTTTGTGAATGAAATAGCAAACTGATAACATTCCACTTATAACTGAAGTTACAGCAGATCGAATTTTGAACTTAATTAAATTATTCTTCTTCTAATAAGAGAATTGACTCACTGCAGCACTTGGATTAAGAGACCGTCGCAACTGGATATTTTGTAACAAACTCTGACAGTCATTTTCCAGAATTTAAAAAAAAAAAAAAACGTCTCGTTTTGATTTTACTAATACGCCAGTAACATATTGTACTGGTAAATGTGGGATCGCTATTTCTTACTTATTTTTTGTCAATAGAAATATGGAGAAACAGCCTTTCCCCAGCATGAGCATGGATATTTGTGATTGTCACACTCATTCTCTTTGTGGAAAGGACATCTGCAACCCCACCTCTTGCTCTTCCAGCAAATACTTTACTGCCGCCAGAGGTTATACGAGTGGCCATACGGCTTCTAACAAGACGTCAAAATGAGAGAGAGAGAGAGAGAGAGACTGTTGAAGATAATCTATGTACATTCCTTTCCTTTTCAAATAAATGCGCAGTGTGAGATGAACGTGGATTTATTGAAATGCTCCAGTCTTGCCAAATTTAACTTGTTTTACTTTTCTAGGCCTTCGCTCATTGCATATACTCTTGAATGACAAAGAGAAATCAAGAAAATCAAAAAGGTTTACAGAAATGCATGCCTGCATTTTGTAAAGATAAGAAAACATGTGGAACATTTCCTACTTCATTTCTTTAAACTTTGCAATAACACCAAATGAAGATCATATGTTTCGTTGCAAGAAGAGGTAAGTTAATTGACGAGGAAAATATTAAGGTGTAAGTTAAGAATCTATTTTCTTTCACTATTCAAAAAATCTGATGCTTAGAATGATGATACTTTTTTTTTCCAGTATAGTCATTGGATGATATACGGCATTTAAACGTTATAAACTAAAGATATTAAAATAAAGAATTATTAAATTGTTTTGAATGTCATGTATATATTATATTATATTATAAGGGTTACCAAGTAATTTTACATATATATTAGGGTTTCCAAGTAATTTTATAAACTTGGTTATTTTGCTCCTAATCCCAAATAAGCAAACAGTTAAGTTTGCGCCTGAAACGTAGTTCAAGTCTAAAGGTGGTAGAACACCAGGGTAACTCATTGTAAAGTTGAATATAAATATATTTACAATTCATATTCATATGAATAGGAATTGTAAATATACATTATTCCCAAGGTAAAAAAATCTTATTTACATCTATATCTCCTCCAGAGATTATTCAAAATAAAAACACTTTTTAGCAACTTGCATTGGTAAAGTTGATAAGGCTCTGTATTACTAAAACCTTGGTATTTAGGGTCTAGCTACTCACTGAGGAGACCTCAAAAAAGGTTGAAACCGGTCCGGGTAGTGACCACCCATAATGTATTGCAGTATAATCTCTTAGGGAGATGTGCTTTACATTATGGAAAACATTAAGAATAGTGATCAGAGCTTCACCACCTTTACAATGAGTTGCCCTGGTGTTGTACCACCTTTAGACTTGAACTACGTTTCAGCGCAAACTTAACTGTTTGCTTACTTGGGATTAGGAGTAAAATAACAAAAGTTTATAAAATTACTTGGTAACTCTAATATACATTATTCCCAATTTATAATGTTAATATATATATATATATATATATATATTAACATTATAAATTTTTCATGAAACCACTAATAATACATATTATAAATAAGGGAAGAGATCTCCTTTTTTATTTATTATTTATTTATTTATTTATTTTTATGGTTAATAAGATGACTGACCTGAGCGTAGCAGAACTAATCTCAGGGTTTAAAAATCAGACGTAGCCTTAAGTAATTTATGAACGAAACATTATGAAACATCAAGGATAGTTGCATTAACATTCAGGAGTGCCATTTTTCTATCTCTATGTATCGTTTCTTATAGTTGTTATCTTAACTGGCGGAGGCAAGCATGAGGAATCAACAATCTCGGTTTTTTTCATTCTTCTTTCCCCTTCTTATTTTGTTTTTGAGATCGTTCGTTATACGAGCACCAACGAATAATTACTTCTCAAATGAAGTCGATAATAGATTTTTAATGTTTTTTATTTTTGCATTTTTGCATTGTTTCTACGAATAATGAAAACATAGGGAAAAAAAAACAGTACGATCATCATGTTGTTTTTCTGGTGTCAAAGTTTATAAAGTTGTCGTTTTATCGTAGCTTATACTACCGATATCATGCCGGACTTGTCCTGTTATGAGGTTCGGGGAACGCAGATATCGTACACACACCTGCGTTTATGAAAGTGTGGTACGCGGCCCAGTACTAGAATCTGTCTATGGGGTAAATAAAAACTTATCACTCCTAAGAAAATATAAAGATTCCAAAATGGCGTGTATGCTCTCGATAGAGAAAATAGTATGTGTTGAATATAATTACTTGAATATAATTTAAGTAAAGTAATAAGAAAAAAGATTACAGTTGATATAATTATAACAAAAATGAAAAATAGAAACATTTTACTGTAATGAGTAAATTTTCATAGTGGGAGCATTATTATTATTATCATCATTGTTATCATTAATGTATGAGATGGAATCCCACTACAGCATTATCAGATAACTCCCAATAGGACTTACAACGAGTCGCGGACTACCAAAGGATTTCTCTCCAACCTGCACATTTAAAAGTGAGTTATCATACCTTTCTCTGCATCACTAAAGAAATGTGTGTAATTTGAGTCCCTTATCGAAAGGGTCCTATTGAGAACCCTTGTGAGAAGTCAATGGAATTCCAACTGGAAACAACTGACTATTCTAAGAAAATGTTATTCTTTAACATTTTCTTTGCTTCAAAGTGAATAATCTGTTCCCTTTCGTGAATCTGTCATCATCGAAAATGTCATCCTCTATTAATGTGATTTGTGCAAGTTACTATACTACCACATGCAATGGGAAGTATATCAGTAGGTTCAGGTACTGTCAACAGGACCACCACAGTGAAAGTATGAACGTTTTGCTGTTTGGTATCCACAATAGCACACTAATATATGAAGCTCATCCCCATGGAGATCATCGGTCCCACAAAGCCTATTTCTAAGTGATCACTAAAATTA
Source organism: Typopeltis vanoorti (assembly GCF_054136105.1). Classification (NCBI taxonomy): domain Eukaryota; kingdom Metazoa; phylum Arthropoda; class Arachnida; order Uropygi; family Thelyphonidae; genus Typopeltis; species Typopeltis vanoorti. The sequence continues at coordinate 71,167,044 of NC_143556.1, read as the reverse complement.
TCTTTCAAAACGGTGGTGTCTTAGTATATTAAACTATTGGGGAAATGAAAAGGATTATTTCAGTTTTGCAAATAATGATATCTAGCCTATAATGAAGAGAAGCGACATTTTTCAGATAGCTCCATTCTATACAATAACTCAAAAACACAAATGAGAAGTGATAACTAGAATTTCTTTTTCACTTTAATTAACATACAGTATAGCATGCATGTTATTTATATAGGTCTAGATGGTTTTGTTGTTCATAAATTGCTCGTGTTTTTTTTTTTTTTTCATTAAGAAATTTCAGTAATTATTTCTCAAGACCAAATCAAGTTCTGAATTCTTTAAAAATGCTGAATAAAAAACTTCACTGGCCAATTGTTATTAACATTTCTTTGTATGCACTGTTTTTTATGTGAAATAACGTTGTATAACTTTCAGAACTCGGCTTAAATTTTTTCGTTGTTATGAATGCAATGCCTACCCCTCTCTTTCCAAAGAACGTTTATAAATTCCATCTTTCGCAACACTTTGACTCCGTGTTGTTAATCCTACTTATTTGAAGAAAACTGTATCACTTGACAAGGTCGATTAGTAGCGTTTATTTTATCTCTTAACCTACTGACACACTTCTGAAATCTGCGCTGGTTACTTAACTCTTGGCTGACTGATAGTTGTTAACACTGCCGTTGCGCTACTGTGTTTTTTGATACAGATCTCAACATTGTTCGGAATGGCTGCTACTTGAGATATCGGATTAAGTTAATTAGTCGGCAGACGCCATTCTATCACCTCGTTCATCCTCTAGAAATACATAAGATAAACAGAGAAATGAAAAGAGGAAGAACATTAAAATATCTAATCGAATATTTTAATTTTCTTAATATTTCAGTTTGTTTCTCAGTGTAAAAAGTGTAAATGAATATCACAATAACAGTGTAGGATAAGAAAACATGCTCTCTAAAAGACGTTTTTAAGCTCAAGTTAAGCAACATAAGAAGGAAAATGTTTTACTACATTTACACATGCAAACGGCTTGGATAAAACGAAATTTGAAAACCAATTTTTTTAAGGATTTCCAAGTGCCCAACTTCAATAAAATCATTCCAATGAAAGTGAGAATAAGATGCATGGAGAAAACAAATCTAACTGATTCTTACGTGTTTTGTAAATGCCATTTGAAATAGCATTCTTGTATAGTAACATTATTCATAATCAGAAAAATTGACTTTAAAGCTGTTTTGGGTTTACTCATTATAGATACAACTGAACCCAAAATTGAAATATCTACAAAGTTGAGTCGTCAGAGATGAATTATTGCTTTCGTTTCGATTGGTTTTGATATTTTAAAATTTCTAATAAAAAAAATTCCGGTTCCGATTGTAATTAAAATGAAATGAATGGACAACTTTCCGCATACATTTCAGATTTCATTTGTTTCCATTTAACCAGAGATGAATTTTTGCTTCGCATAATTTCGAAATGTTTTACCAAATTTTGTGGGCGAGAATAGTCGGATTGAAACGAACATGGGGACTACGAAACAACTTTTTTTTTTTGTAAGGATTCCAAATGCGGAATTTGGAATAGGTCCAGTCAGAGACGAGGAATAACTTGACTAAGTATACGGAGGAACGGACCAAAACAAATGTAAACATTTTCGCGAAATGTGTTTACATTTTACTCAAACTAAAAATTGAATGGGTCTACTTATTCCAATGAAAAGTAGCTCAGGTGGCCCGAATTTGAATTTGTATCATTTATCTATTTAACGCTAAACACAACGATTAACAAATTGCAATAATATTCCAAATACTAAATTTCATCTGTCGAGGTGGGGAGAGAGAAAGAGAGAGAGAGAGAGAGAGAGAGAGAGAGAGAGGAAGGAGATTAAAGACGTGCGTATGCACAAAGATTAAGGTGTTATGTTATTGTTGTTGAGGCGATTGCAAATTTGTTTATCACAGTAGCATTGTATGTGTGCCTCAACCCAATGGTCGGTGGAATATCAGCGCTACATTATTATGGAATTATTATATAACATGGTGGTTTTTTAGATGCCTTCATCCAATAGTATCTTATGTCTGTAGATATGCGTGTTAAGGGGACCAGTTTGCCTGTACTGACGGTCAAAAAACTGGAATTTCCTAGAGAGAGAAAAAAATCAACTTTCGTTGGAGACTGGCTATTTTCATCTTTAAGTGAAAAGCACTGATAAAAGTTCCTCGCGTCATAAAGGAATTCGAACCAGGTCTTTCCAACTAAAGGGTTCCGTCGAAACCAACTGGGCTACCAAGGCCACAATGACATTATAACAATATAATATAAAATATTATAAATTATAAAATGCACAGGGAAATTCTCTCCTAATTATCCTCCAACTAAATTTTCCACTGAAATATATTAAGATTTATACATGCCTACTACTCCACAATTTTCCTCACGGAGGTAGTGAAATTGAGGCTCACATCGGTAATGAAATGTGACCTATCGGTAAAGAGCCGGTATAGGTCTAGTGGGCTGATGAGTTATAGGAACGCAGCCAGAAAAGTTTCAGAAACACTGATATAGCAGACTACTGCTACAATCCTAAACTCTAAATGGTATATTAGTGTCTGAAATAATGTGGGTTTCTATAGTCGATTTTTCTTAATTCAAGAATTAAAATCCAATGTTTCAAGAAAAATAAAATAAAATAAAATGAAACTCTGTATGTCTGAGTCAAAGAACAATTAACTCAGAAACTGAATGAAACAAAAAACTTAGGAAACGTTGCTCCAGTTGGCGACCAGAATTGAAGTTAACATTACCATAAAAATATAATATAACACAACAGTATGTTCATATTGTCCTAGTGCATCTTCAACTTCGAGAAAAGTTTAATAACTTCGAGTGTATTCAGAATCGAAACATTCTGTGAAGTGTGTCTGAATTATTTATTCAAGTGTTATATATGTTCATTTGTTTAAGTCTTTTTTTCCCCAAGATCATTCACCCTATTATAAATGACTTCAGTGGGAAAGAAGGTTATTGACGCACTCTGACTAACAGAGGTGAAACACACATCAACGGCGAGAAGACGATTTAACACTAAAAAAAATGTAGCACTACACGGAAATTCCATTTTGAAATAGGCGAAGATCATCAGTTAGTACAGCGCCATAAATAGAAAGTGAAACTACCTTACAAAAACTTAAAAATTGAAAATAACAACAATAATTACACTTTAATTTTAAGTGTTCGTTATTTTTCATCTTCCTCCACTCTGTTCGAGCTATATAATGACGGGATTCAAAGGGGATGGATGTGAAAGATATGATCCTCTCAAAGAGGGATCACCTAGCCTCTCTTCCCCCAATCCAATTCTCACCTCCACGTGGTGAACCGTGGAACCTGAGCAACCAAGTGGAAGACTGGGTACTAACCCTAGGGGGAGACTTAGGGCAAGTTTGGAAGCCCCACAACCAAACTTGGCTGCCGATGGCCGGTAACCAGCCCGGCTGAATCTTTTCTCACTCCAATGTCTCAAGAAAGAAGTAACTGGACTGTCACTCTGGAAAATGACTCGGGCAGGTTAATGGATATGAGCAGGATAAAGAAAGAAAAAAAAAAATGAAAAATGAAAACAAGAATATCTCGAATGTTGCTACTTGAAATGTCAGGAGTATCCATCACAAATATCAAGATTTAAATAAAACCCTAACAGAAAGAAATATCAAAGAAATTAGCAGTAATAACAGAAACAAAGAAAAAAAGATTCAGATGAAACAGATAATCGCATCTATTATCTCCAGTGGAGTCAAACAGGACGAAAGAACAAGCAAAAGCAAGAGTAATGATTTTTATTCACAAATCAATTAGAAAAAACATCACACATTACAAATACTGGAACGAGAGAATTCTAGAACTAAGTTTACAAATAAGCCGTGGCTTCCTGACTATTATTGGTGTCTGGTCTCCAGAGGAATAGACACTTTTTTCAAGCATAACGAATGCCATAAATTCAGTTGGGAAACAAGAAACCTAAAAAGTATAATAGGAAAGCAGCTAATATGATACTGGTTAGCCGGGTATTTAGAAGTGCAGAAATAGAAACTGATCATTATCTCTTACAAGAAAAATTAAGAATACCCCCAAGATGGTTTAAAATTAACCAAATCGGTGCTAAGAGAAATCTCTAGGAATCTTTTAGAATTCGATTCTTGGATGATAAAAGTATCAACTACATTTATTTGCAAAGAATAAATGGAAAACTAGAACAAATGAAATAAAATGATGATATAAAGATAGAATGGAATAATTTAAAAAATCTATTAACAAATGAGAATAGGTCCAAAATCTTGGATTTATCCTCTGCAGAAGAATGGCTCTGAGCAAAAAGTAAATGGAAGAGGAGAAACGGAATAAGAAACTGAGATGAAAATTGAAGCAATAATAGAAAAGCAACTAATAAGAAAAAAAAATAAGAAAAAGATAAGAAAGAAGCATATAAACAATGGATAAACACAAAATCACTAGAAGTAAAAACTGATTATAAATACAAAAAAGCAATAGCATACAAAATTCTAAAGAATATGAATAAATAGGTAAAAGTAAAAGTGAAACTTGAAATAATCAAAGAGAAAACCTGGCTGGACAATGTGATCTGCAAGATCTTTCTGCAGAAGAAGCTTCCCTGATTCCTTTCCATTAAGTCCGACCGAGCCTAAGAAACAAGGAAAGAAACAACTATATCCAAATATGATCGAAAACGGTTAAACGATGCGACCTGTAAAAGTGTTTGTAAAAAAAAGTTAACTCCTGTCTGCAACCTCCTCATCCTTTCATATTAATCCTATTGGGATAAACTTTAGCTGAATGAACAATTATATTTACAAATTGGAAGATTCGACTTGCAGAGGAGTCCGATGATCTCAATTAGGAACAAAAAAAAAATAATAAATAAATAAAAAGTTTGATTAGGGTTTAACGCTTCGAATTTGGCAGAGTATGTTATGTTGAGTACTTCTGTCAAAGAAAATAGCAAACTGGTAAGGTATTCTTCTTCTTATAATGAGAGAAGTGACTCATTATGACACTTGGATTAAGAGACCAATGCAAACAGATGTTTTGTAACAAAGAATTTGCTAGTCAATAAAAAAAATGAAAAGAAAAACATGTCTCGTTTTGATTTTATTAATACACTAGTAAATTACTGTGCTGGTAAATGCGGGATCATCGTTTCTTACTTATTTTTTGTCAAGGGAAATCGTGAGGAAAATCAGCCTTTCCCCAGCAAGGGCATGGATATTTGTGATTTTCACACTCATTCTCTTTGAGAGAAAAGACATCTGCAACCCCACCGCTTGTTCTTCCAGCAAATACTTCACTGCCGCAAGAGAGGTATAGAAGTGACCATACAACTTCTAACAAGAAGCCGTATGGTCACTTCATATAGTTCAGTATAATCATTCAAAATGAGAGAGAGAGAGAGAGAGAGAGAGAGAGAGAGAGAGAGAGAGAGAGAGAGACTTTGTTGAAGATAATCTATGTACATTTCTTTCCTTTTCAAATAAATGCGCAGTGTGGATTTATTGAAGTGCCCCAGTCTTGCCAAATTTAACTTGTTTACTTTTCTAGGCCTTCGCTCATTACAATCTTGAATGTAATGAGCAAAAGCTCATTACATTCAAAGAAATGAATGCCTGCATTTCTGCAAAGATAAGAAAACATATGGAACATTCCCTATCCTACTTAATTTCTTTAAACTTTGCAATAACTTCAAATGAAGATCATATGTTTCGTTGCAAGAATAGGTAAGTAAATTGATGAAGAACGTATTAAGGAATATAAGTCCCGCATCTATTTCCTTTCACTATTCAAAAAAAAAAAAAAAAAAATCTGATGCTTAGAACCTGATGACACTTTTTTCAGTATAGTCATTGGATGATATACAGCATTTAAACGTTATAAACTAAAGATATTTAAATTGTTTTGAATGCCAAATTTTTTTGAAAGCCTCATCGAGCTATATAAAATATACAACAACAACAGCAATTACATCATTCGGAATCTGAGGAATACCAGTCCCTCAGAGCCACCATACGCTCACACTTAGACCACTCTGCAAGAGGAGCACTAATAAGAGCGCGACGCAAACACATTAACTTTGCAGATGCACCCACAAGCTATTTCTTCTCACTGGAAAAAGGCAACAAGAGTGCACCATTACATCTACTATAATAACAGATAGTGGAAACATCATAGAAAATCATGACGAAATCCTTTTATATACCTTGCAGTACTACAAAAATTTATACCATGCTAACTCAACATCCATGGATGCCATTGATATAATTCTCTCCGATGTGAGAAGACTCTCACCAGCAATGGGACATAAGACAGAACTCCCCATCACGCTACACGATTTGACAACTGCCTGCACCTCCTTATCTGAAAATAAATCTCCTGGCATAGACGGGCTCACCACTGAATATTACCAGTTCTTCTGGGAACAGCTTGGACCTATCCTCTACACAGTATATGTCGAAGCCAATACCAATGGCTTCCCACTCAATATGACAACATCTGTTATTAAGCTTATTCCAAAGAAAGGAGACGCGACAAAATTAGGAAACTGGCGACCCATCTCCATCATAAACACCGATTGTAAAATATCAAAAGCCATTGCCACCAAATTTAAACCCGGTCTGTACAAAATAATTGATAGGCACCAGAGCTATTCCATCCCTGGACGATTTATCCACGAAAACGCACACCTCATAAGGGATCTCATAAGCATAGCCAACAGCAACAGTGAAACAATGGGTCTTGTAACGTTAACTAGACCAAGAAAAAGCTTTCGACTACATTGAACACCCCTACCTATTCAACTGCTTGAAAGCCTTTGCTCAGGCACCATGCAATCTATTAAGATGTTATACGCTAAAGCATTTTTGCATGAAAATAAACAACAGACTCACCATATCTGTACCATACATCAGAGATAGTAAACAAGGCTGTCCACTTTCAGGTCCTCTTTACACAGCCATTGAGTGTAAGAATGCTGTTTAGGGCATTCCGTCCTAAACTTTCTTACCAAGCCATAACCCTGACAGCATATGCTGATGATGTTACAGTTACAGCTAGCTAAGATTTCTATAACATACAAACAGCATACCAATATCAAGCAGCCTCAGGAGCCAAACTAAATGCACATAAAATCACAGGACTATGGTGTGGCAAATGGAAAAACCGAACCGATTCCCCAATGTCTGGTCACTGGTCCGCAGAGGGGAAAGAAATACCTGGGGATTTACCTAGGAAACACACCCTCTTACGTGGATAAAACTGGCAAACATTAATTAAACGTTTCAAGCAAGTATTAGGAAAGCGGGCAGCAATGCGTACTTCAGTCTCCACAAGAGGAAGAGCAAGAATTGTTATCCAAAGAGCCACCAGTGTCCTTTGGCATACACTAAAGATTCTCACGCCACCAGTGCAATTCATCAAACAAATAAAATCAACCATCTATCGATTCATATGGAACAAAAAACTGGCTTTCCTACTCAAGCTATGTACTTCTCTCAAAGATGGAGGACAAAACTTGACCTCCATTGACAACAGGATAACACCGTTCAGCACTCACTTTTTCCTTAATACCCTACAACAGGAAATGGCACACAAATGCATCACTGAATATATTTTCACTTCTGCCACTAGGGGTCTCTCTTTCTCCACAACCTTAAGAATGACAACAGCGACCGTGTCAGTGAATCTAACAAATTTCTACAAAGATGCCCTTCGAAGATAGAAGAAGCTAAACCTCCATCACACAGTGAAGACAGCATCCCTTCCTGAAATCCTCATGAATCCATCTTCCACAACACGATGGTAAGGGACCCATCCTATCACTCGGAAAGAGATTTTCTTTCCTCCATGGGGCTGTGGAGGAGTGAGGGCCTTGGGTGACATTCTTTCTCTGAGCCTCACCTAAAATCACCCCTTCTTAAAAGCGCTCGCAAACCTAGAATAAGGGAATCAGGCTGATCAGATACACATTGTAAAATCCGCTTTTCAAGCTGCTATGTTTGATATCATAACGGAAGTGGGGGCTCAGCCCTCCTGACCCAGAAGATCCGGTGCCTATCTTTCTGATAACAACCAACAATGCATGGCAGAACCTTACACCCTGCAACATAAACAAAATATACAGCACTCTAATACAACAGTCGAACCAAAGCGCTTCATTGGAAAATCCTGCATCCCACAAAACACTATTTCACTGGTACCTACCACACTGCACCAGAGCCACCAAACCCGACGCAGATATTCAGTGGCGGATGTGGCACAATGCACTACCCACTCCAACTATATATATATATATATATATATTTTTTTTTATTTTTATTTTTTTTTATTTTTATTTTTATTCATTATATTTTTCCGTAAGTTACATGTATTAACACACACTTCTCTTCATTTAAAAGTTTGGACCCTTCTTCATTCATATACAAGATGTCAGAAAGGATGGATAGCTGGAACCCACCTGAATCATGGAAGAGAATAACTTGTATCATGATGATTCGTGCCCGCCATCAAAATAAAGATATTACGACTGCTGCCCAATGCTCCCTGAATACAGTAAAAACAATCAGGCATGAACTAGAGACTTGCAATGGTGACTACGAGGATGTAGCAAGAAGAAAGATCCCTAGCAGACGATCTGATTGCGTTCGTACAGCAGAATTCCTCGCAAATCTGCAGGAACAGGTGTTGAAGAACCCTGGCATTGGAATTCGGGCTTTGTTCGTGGAGTTGCTAACTGTAGTCAAGCCCTGGATAACAAGGGTAGCCAATGGTAGGCCGTATGTATGGCAGCAGGATTCGGCCCCTTGCCACACCTCTGGGAAAAGTCAAAAATGGTTGTCTGAAAATTTCTACGACTTCACCAGTCCAAATGTTTGGCCTCCAAACTCCCCAGACCTTAACCCCATGGATTATTTTGTATGGGGCGCAGTTGAAAAAGACACCAATCGCACTTCCAGTAATACAAAAGCCCAGTTAATGGATAAAATTAAAACAGTTTTTGCGGCCCTTCCCAGGGAGACTGTAGCATCAGCTTGTTCGAGGTTCCGAAGCAGAATTGAAGCTGTGATCGATGCTAATGGTGATTATTTTGAGTAAATCTTGTTGATAGTATTGTAATTAACTCTGCCTGTAATGTTTTTTTGTCAATTCATTAAATTTAATAGATACAAAGAAGATTTTCTTTTTCCTTACGAAACTGTCAAATTTATCCCGAACACCCTGTATATATATATATATATATAACCAGGTTTAAAATAAAACCAGGTTTAAAACAGCTTGGTATCTTTAACATTTATTATACCCAAAGGTAAAATACTTTCTACATTTATATCTCCTCCTGAGATTTTTATTTAATAAGGTTAAAACACCTTATGGTAACTTGTTCTGGTAAAATACTTATAAGTTCTGTATTACTAAAATCTTAATTCCCCGTGTGGTTGCCGGGATAAGAATAGCACCAATGTAGCTAAGGCATGTTACGAGGCGACTAAAATTGGTACACAGGGAGGGTAATGGATGGCAATGCTGTAGCCAATGAAGTTCTAACTGAGGCTCGGCTATTGCTGTTACCCTCTTGCCATGATCAGAGCTTTAATAGCTCAATAACACCTTATCCCTACACTGTCCTCTACAGATAACGGGGAAGATGAAAAGCAAAGCAATCTTGCTCCGCCGCTTTAAGCCAGTCCTTATATATATATATATATATATATATATATATTAAAATCTTGGTATTTCTAGCCTGGCTCCCACTGATGAGACCTCAATAAAGGTCGAAACCGGTCTGGATAGTGGTCCCTTGCCTTTAATACAAAGCATCATACATCTCCTCCAGGAGATGTGCTTTGCATTAAGGGTAAATATTAAGATTAGTGATCAGAGCTTATTCTACTTTCATCATGAGTTGCCTTGGTCTTGCACTACGTGCAGGGTCAGCTAGACTTGCAACACTTGCTGGCGCAAACTTGACTTGTTTGTTTGTTTGTTTGCTTACTTGGGATATGATGGAGTAAAACCAGGTTTAAAATAGCTTGGTATCTTATATATTTAACATATATATATATATATATATATATATATATTATTATTATTATTATTATTATATATTTTTATATATAACGTTATTGTTATATATTATATAACATTAACATTATATATATTATATATATATATATATATATATATAAGGGAAGAGATGGGTTTTTTTTTTATGGTTAATAAGCTGACTGATCTGAATGTAACAGAACTAATCTAGGGGTTTAAAAATCAGACGTAGCGTTAAGTAATTTATGAACGAAACTTATGGGAACATCAAGGATAGTTGCATAAACATTACTTCTCAAATGAAGTCGATAATAGTTTTTTAATGTATTTTATTTTTGTATTTTTGCATTGTTTATACGAATAATAAAAACATAGGGAGGGAAAGATGACAGTACAATTATCATGTTGTTTTTCTGTTTCTGGTGTCAAAGTTTATATGTCGTTTTATCGTAGCTTATACTATCGGTATCATGCCGTACTTGTCCCACTATGAGGTTCGGAAGCGCAGATATCGCAACACCTGCGTTTACCAGTGTGTTAGGCGGCTCGGTACCTGAACAGTGTCCTTAGGGAAAAAAAATTATCACTCCTAAATAAATATAAATATTCAAATATGGTGTGTAAGCTCTCGATAGAGAAAATTAACTTATAATAGTTACACGTTCTGTCATATATATATATATATATATATATATATATATATATATATATATATATATATATATATATATATATATATATATATATATATATATATATATATATATATATGACAGATCTGACTGATCTGAATGTAGAAATAGATGGGGCAAGGGGCAAAAAACAACTTAATTTTTTTATATTTATATAGCAGGTTCTATTATTGATTTATAGTTATTATTTCTATTACAATAATGTTTAGTCAGAATCCACTGATGCATTGAGCTATTAATTTTTTAAAATTGTTAGGACGTAACATATACGGGCTCAACGTATTAATAACACGAAAACTCGAAAGATTTGTAGTTGCGGGCATAGCTCAACGGACTGGAGCAAAAAAAACAAAACAGAAAAGAAGCTTAATTGACTAAAGCAATGAACCAGAAATTCAAAGACGCTGGTTCGACTCTAGCTAGCCGCCCTGCAAAATGTTTTCATTTTTCAAGTTTTAAAATAAAAAAGTTATTATTTATTTTATAAATCAATGTCAAAACTTCCGAGATTCCGAGAAACGTTTTTCAAATAAACTATCGAATTTGTTCATAGTTAAAATGTATTGTTTATGGACGTAATAAAATTTTAAATTTTAAAATAAATTATAACAAAAAACGACAACAATAATTAAACACACTAAAAACAATAAAACAGGTCAACAATAAATAATAAGACAGTGAAAGAATGCCCGCTATTTACGTACAAACGTAGTGACTGGGCCAGAGAAAACTGACCCCAAGATAAGCATTGCGCCCGGTAAACAAACACGATCGCTAGTGCACGTGCTTCACAATCAAAGAATCGCGCGCTATGTACGTACGTGAAAATACAGTGACTGGGCCAGACTAAACTGGCCCCAAGATAAGCGTCGCGTCCAGTAAACAAACACGATCGCTAAAGCTTGGTCCACCTTTGCTACGAGTTGTCCGGTGTTGTACTACCTTAACCTTTACTGGGGTAAGGTAGTACAACACCTACCTTACCCCAGTAAGGTAGTACAACACCATAATTCAGTCTTGAAGATATTTTCAGGCACAAACTTTGTTTGCTCACACTTGGATAAAGGATTAAACTAAATTTATTATAAACGATCGCTAGTGCACTTGCCTCATACATGCCCTGTGTTCTACACGTATAAAATAGGGCCAGCAGTGGTGGCCCCAGAGACCGTACTAAGTCGCATTGTACAATATTGCCACAAAATACTACAGTAATTTTTTATTAAACAATAAAAACGTGTTGGCAATAGATCAAAAAATAATAATCATAAGAAACATATTTTTTAAAAACAATTATTGGGCTAGTTATACAAATATAGGTGGGGCCCGTCCCCTATAGATGAGCCTCCCCTATATATATATATATATATATATATATATCAATTTGTGTATAATTTCTAAATTCCAGGGGAAGACAGGATGGTTGCCACAATAATTAGATTAGATTGATAGATTGTAATTTAAGTACCAAATCGGTGTGTAGCAAACACTAATTTAGTTGAAATGGTGAAACTCTTCACTCAAGAAGCTTAGAATACAATAATGAATAAATAAATAAAAAGAAAACTGCATCCAACTGGTGTTTGCTTAAGTCACAGTCAATTACATACATGAGGAGAGAGGGTTCTAATATTCGTTAAAATAATGTAACTAGGCTAGTTTCTTTAAAATTTAAATCCGCTGTTCGGTACGGAGTAAATCAGGGAAAAGAAAAAAACTGTGGCGTCATTATCCAGGCGGATTACGTAATTTCTAATCTTGCTTCCGTGAATAATGACAGTCAGTATGTAATAAGTAGTGATAATTAAGTTTATTTTTTAAACGGTAAATTATTCACGGACTCTAGTCCGCATTTTCAGTAATTATGTGGTTGCTGCATTCCCCGCATTAAAGTCACACATACACACACACACACATACACACACAGAGTTTTTAAATCAAATATATTTTGGTTTGATATAATTTGATTTGTATGATAATTAAAATTATCAATTGCAAATTAATCTAGGATGACCTGATTTATTCATTTTTTGTTTATATCTCTTATATATGAAGCATTGGTTGGATATTTAAATTTGCATATCACTTTTTGGTGGTATCTCTGGTCCTGTGGAAATGACGCTTGCTGCCGTGGCCCTGGCCGCCATTATTAGTTCGAATATAGTTGGTGACTAGAAGAAATTTTTCTAGCCTTTCTTCAGCCAATTTCCAAGTTTGTCGAGCTTTGTCAAAGGCAAGTCCCCAAAACTCCAGTTTTAAACATCTCAAAAATCGACGGAAAATCCACAGTGTTATAGATGACAGTTGTTTGCTGCACTCTGTCTTCAAAAACCCTGGATTCATTATTAAAATCATTATTACTATTATAGAGGACTCGTTTTCATTTTTATTACTTTCTGGCACAATTAAACGTCAAGGACAGACTTAAAATTTTCAGGGTTTAATATCCATGGAATCGCTTATCAGAAGGAAGGCAACTTCACGTTAGTGGTACTCTCCATGTTTTCACATGGAGAGTACCATGTTTTCACACGGTACTCTTGATAAGCAGAATAGTGGACTGATCACTTGATATGGCCAAACATCCGTAGGCTAATACACCTCGAACCCTGATACGTGGAAATGAATGTTGCCTTCAGATTTTTTTAGTCTACTTTCCAAGATCTTCATGTCCATGTGTATGTGTTACCCAGCTATTAATTTTAAGTCACTAAACTGACCTTCAAAACTTTTTACCAATATTAATGTCTAAATCTGTTTAGTTCCCCAATTTCTCCATTAAACAATTTCCATAATTCGTTCGATGTAAACACATTCGGAAAAGTTAACAAAATGACCAATCGATTCATATAAAATCTAAATATTTTTTATTATTTTAAATTAAGTTTAATTCTTAAAAATATTTAAAAAAAAACACTGAAATTTAACACCAAAACTAAAATTACATTAGCCAATATCCATCCATCTTAGAAAGTACAAATACAAATAATTCGTTTCCCTATCTCCCTCCTTTAAAAGGAAAAAAAAAAAAAAACGCACGAGAGATGATTCAGCCTTTTATCAGCATCCATCCACATATGGAATAATTCGGACAATACAAGTAATTTTTTTTTTTTTACTGAATTTCCAGTTATTCTTTCTTGAGCTTTTTTCCCCTTTTTGTTTTACAAGTGTATTAACTTATCCAAAGATATATGCATTTGTACTTACATTAAATTATTTATTAAATTTACTTATCGTAAGGAATAGAAAGGCGTAGTGATAATTGCCCATTAGTGTTCATTATTGCCTTAACGAATCAGACTCAGTTCATAATACATAATAATTTCGGGGAAGATGGTGGGATATAGAATCGGATTATTTCACACGGGCAACTGTAATGCGCATTGAAAGACAATGGGGGAAAGAAGTCAAGTTTTCATCACGCTCACAACAGTGCTGGATTTGAAAGCTTTCATAGCTTTTGTTATAACAGGACGTTTCTTTTTTCCTTGTTCCCGCTCGCTGATTTCACTTTCATCATCATCGTTATTATAGCAAGCATGATGTTACAATACCGTTGTCAATAGACGAACATCAAAAAAAACAGTTACAGTTTTTGGAAATGGAAAAACCGATGCTCATTTAGTGTATTCAAGTAACTTTCCTCAGTATCCAAGTTCTGAAAAATCTATAAAATTATCCCTCATATTGCCTGCAACCCATGCATTATTAATTTATTCCAATGACATGTAACAATCAATAATAATTACTGACTCTGCTACGAACAACGAAGCGATACTGATGATGCAGAATCAAGAATGACAAACTCAAATGGAAAAACTGCTTCTTCATAAGCAGCTAGACGCTATCACAAGATGAATAAGATAACATACATGCAAGTGATAGAATACTCTATATGGATCAATAAAAATGCTATTAATCAAAGCTGTTATCAACCAAATTGGAACTGACAGTTTAAAGGTGGTAAATGATTTTCATTACTTGATGTAAACCAGTTGTATTTTTTGAAGTTTGCAATGATTTAAAAAAAGTGTTCCAGAATAGATTTCTCGAATTAGCTGACTCTTAAATTCAACCTTGACACTAAGTTTTTATTCTTACGTTTATAATTTAATGATAATCTCACTCACGAAAGGCTTCAACTCTTTTTGCGTGGGATTTTCAATTTTCAATAAATTAAATTTTATAAAGTTATAATCAAAGTAAAATTACTTAGAAAAATAGCGCAGAAATGCATTGAACAAATGTTATAACTAAGAACGAAATATAAAATATATATATATACTGTATATATATATATAAGAAAACTCAGTGACTCGCCTTCATTTTACACAATGAGAGAGAGAGAGAGAACATTGGAAAGGTTCTTTGAATTCTACACTTGATTCAAACCAAAGGCCATTGATGATATTCGCTGAACTACGGAGCGTATCTAAATCAATACTGTAGGGAGTGCTGATTTATCTTGAATCATAGAGAAAAATTCATTACATGAGATTCGTTACATGAATCATAGAGAGAAAATTAGACTGCTTTTGCTCCGTTTCTAAGTTGAATGCTATAGCTGTTCCCTTTTTATTTGACAGAAAAGGTATTCAACATGGCACAAATGCCCACAACTTGTCGTTTATCTTTTTTATCTCCTGCTCTCCTTTGCAGACACTTCTAAGGTCATATCGTCCAACCGATTTCGAGAAATTCGGAATACACTTACTTCTTACATTGTTTATCCTTCTATGATACCTTCGACCAAATCGGACAAAAATGAATGTCTGTTCCGCTTTACACTAGTTAAGCTTCACAAAAAATTCAACCCAGCTAGCTAAAATGAGGGAAGACATTTAGGAGTGCGTCCCTTCTGCTTAGAGCCTTGCACGAGGAATATCGTTCAAACTGATGCTGACCGATCAAATTTGGAATATGGTTAACACATAACCTTATTCCAAATTGGGAATCCCGTGAGAATTTTCAGCAGGATTGATGAAAATGAAATGGTTGTAAAGAGGGTGGGGAGTTGCATCCTTCACAGATAACTCTGCAAGCCACATCACATCGTTCATCTATTTCGAATAAATTTGAAATATGGTTCTTTTTACGCTGTTAACAATTAATCGCAAAAGCGCATCATTAACCAATTCCTACAAAACTTGGAATGCTGTCATTCCTTACTTCGATAAATTCAGTCTTCTGAGAAATTCAGCCTAATCGAACCAAAATAAAGAATGCGGGGGAAGCAAGATGAGGGAATCCGTTTTTCCACAGAAACCTCTATATATCTGATCTGATTTTCCCTTTCAGTCGTTTCCGACCGCTGGTGACTTTGTAGACATTGCTCACAAAATATTCCTGGTGAGATTTTTACAGGGTAGTTCAACATTGCCTCACCCCCACTCCCCAATTTTATCCGGGCTCAGAACCAGCATATGCTGGGACGTATTCATGACTGTAATCCATGTGTGTTCACGAGGCCAGTTTGCCTGTTCTGGGGGACGAAAAACACGAGTTTCCAGGTGGAAAAAAAAAAAAAACCTCCCTCCGTATGAGACTGACTAACTTACCTTTAGTCGAAAGAGACCAGATAAACGTTCCTTACATCGTTGACGGGAATCAAACCCAAGTCTTTCGCACAAAGGGCTTCGTCTGTACTGACTGAGATACGTAAGCTCTCTCTCTCCTCTATAATTGTACATGAGATGAGTTATTTCTATAGTCGAAATAGCCGATCGCATCGTTCAGCTGTTTCCTGCTAAAATTACAATAGAGCTGTTTCTTACATTGCTTAAGAATCCCTTGGACCAAAATAAAGGATGAGTTGTAAATGAGTGAGAAGAAAGTAAAATGGGAACTGGTTTATCTATTTCATCTTAACACAGCAATGTCTCATTAAAATAAAATAAAAATAAAAAACACTTCACAGATAGTATGCACAAAAAAAAAAAAAAAAAAAGTAAACAAGGCCGCCCATTTCCGCCTAACCTTTTTAATATACATTTAGAATCAATGATCAAATCACTGCAAAAAGAAAAGAAATACCAATTAATGAAATAAGTAAATATTACATAAAATATACTGATGGAAAACTCCAACGACATCAGACTCTGAAATTTAAACGATATAATACGATTATATTTCCAACAGTTTTCTATATTCCAAATGAATTGTTTAGGGGGGGAAAAAACTCACTGCTCAGAATTTCAGATTAATTTAGAGGTTCAAAGAGAATTAAGTATAAAGGAAACAATATTAAACACTCTAAAAAAATCAACTTCAATGGACTAGTCGAGTAATTAGAATGATCTCAAGTGGAATACATACGTAACTCTAAACATCACATCGCTATAAAGCTCTAGAAATAAATGAACAGAAATACAAAGAAGATTATCGGCGACATAATTCTTCGCAAAACTATACGAGAAAGGTAGAGATGGGGAAAATGGAGAAGTTGGATTTATGAAGGATCCAGTTCGACCCAACAAGCTCAAGTTATAAAAGCTAGACAGTATTCGATATGCTAAAATCTTTTTATAATATATCCATCTTTTTCTTTGGATACAAAAAAGCGTTAAGCAACTATTAACTGAATTTTTAGACTACATGTATAAACGTAAAAAAGATAAATTATAAAATACAATAACTAAATCATTTAATTAAAAATATGACTAAAATAATTAATAACTTAAAATGACGCAATTATTGTTCGAAAAATGAAATCATAAAATTCTTTGTGTTCTTTAACCCATTAGATGCTAAAGGAGTAACAACTGAATTACTCTAACTTAAAATACTTTTAAAATATTTTTTTATATTTACTTTCTCTTCGGAAGAGATATGCTACTATATTATGTTAAAAAAAAAAAAAGGAGGAGAAAGAAACAATTTGGAAATGCAATAAAACATCGCGCATTTTCTCTGTTAAGTCTTAAGTGCTTTGGATTCCTTCACTGCAAGCGGAAGTGTTGACTGTAGGGTAAGTAGCAAATGAAATACTCGCACTTTTATCATCTAGAATGTGAATTTCATCAATAGCATGCCCCTTGGTGTCTTGACTATAGACAAGTCGCCTTTTATATTTATTGCTTAGTATTGCATTTTAAACAAGTTTGTAATGGGTGTGGAATTCTAAGATAGTATACATTTATTCTATTTTTCAACTTACATATTTATGTTTCTCATCACGGCATCAATTCAGGTTAACGTTTGTATCGATCACAGTTTACTATTTACTACTTTTTTTAACTCTGTTGTTTGAAAGCGAGCTCAAACCGGAAGTTAAATGACTTGTTTACTACTATCCGAAATGTATCTGAAATTTATATTTTTTATCTTAGTTTGCTATCAAATTATCTTATAAAAGATTTTTTTTTTAAAGTAGATATATTATTAGGACAGTTTGTTTTGATGTAGTCGGAACTAGACATTAAAGCTATAAAAGCAAGTCAATTATTACAAGAGTACTTTAATGGTCACTTCTGTCGACGAAGATGTCTGAAACAATTAAGGGACCTCATCTTTTCTACAAATAAATTACAGAAACTGCTCGAAAGAAACATAGTTCCTAGATTCATACAGAAAAACTTAACAGATAAATCGTGACAAAAATATATTATATCACAGGTTAAATATTAGCACCGCGCATTTCGCCATATTATATACTTTTGCAATATCACAACTGTTGTGTTAATAATACATTGCAACGAAAAGAAAACTTCAGTAGTGTAGTTGAAAGCATACGCTCCTCACTGGAAAAAACTGGGAAACTTATCTGGAACATTTATAAGTATTTTTCAACAGAGAGTGAGTTATTTGGTCTCGTACAGAGATGTGAGGTTTTTTTTTCTCTCTCTCTCTGTTCCTGAAACTCTGGTTCCTTCCCACAAAACATACAGACTAACCTAAGAACACAACACAGTAGGGATAATCATGAATATTTGGAGTACAATGGGCACATCTCAAGCGACTGAGTGCAAGAGATTAATTATGTAAAGTGTGAGGAGCTGGGACAGGGAACGAGGAAAGATAATCCCCCCCCCCCAATAAAAGTAGAACCTAGTTATTAAGACTGATTGGCAGGAGCTTGGGTAAAGCGTATCTGAATATAACTGACCCCAGACTTTGGGTTGGGGAAGGAGAAGGCTTGAGGAATACCCAGGAATTGAACACCCTTATTCCTCCCCAAAAAAAGTACCAACGAACAAATTATACAAATTATACACTATTATATATTTTACAATTTACATACAATTTATAAATAGTATATAAATACAATTTATATACTGTTTATATACAATTTATATACCACCTGAAATTATGCGCACTGAGATCGAAATAGTTCTCAACCTATCTGAGAGTTTGTAGGCACTATACTGAAACCCGAATTTGACAACTTCTTTTAATACTTATAATTTTATTCTTCCCTATACTTTCTTGGCTCTCTGATATCAGATATGCATTCAGTTCCATTTAAGTGAGTTGCGATAGCATGTTTTATATACCGGCGTAACTCATACAGTTTTCGAAAGCAGAATAACTGACTGTAAACTTTCTGAGAGAATATAATGACCAGGAAAGATAATTGTATCGATCACTTTTTTCACCAACTTCTGGTTGTTTTTCCATGAGGACACCCTTGTCCAATTTGTGAACAATCTGCATAAGATATTTTCCCCTATTGACTGACAATAGTGACGGCAATTATGGAAAGAGGAATATGGTGTACGGATAATCATACACTCATCTAAATACTACTGTTTGATCGCCATGCAAATTCGCTATTTTGATATACATTTTATGGAAAAACAAATACTTCTAAGGACAATTAAAATTAATAGTTGCACTTGATATCACGTAATAAGAAATTACATTGGTAAAATGGATGAAACTTTCAATAACGGCGAGAATTTTAAAAGTTAAAATTCGTTTGACTTTTTTTTTAAAGTGACGTGTCAATGCTGCACTGCAGAATTCCTGTTAAATGCGAAAGATAAATCGCATTTAACAGGAATGTTTTTACACTAACTTTAGACTTGTTGCACTCTTGTAAAGTATGTTACAGATGAACAGAATATATTCTGCTTTCCGTTTCACGTCATGTATGTAAAGTTTGTAAACAAAGTGATTTTTTGTTCTCGCTTTAGCATTTATGCAGAATGAACTCGAAAGTGAGTGTAAGAAAAAGTGGCAGTTTCAAGGATTATGATTTTTGTTTAGGCTCTGTAAATAATAAAGGATTTCATCCCCCGCAAAGAGCACAGCAGCTGAGTAAAATCGAAAAAAACCGAACTGGCACTCTTACTAAAAACGTACAAAAGATAAAAATCATTTTTAAAAAAATCTGACTGAAAATTTGGACCTTTATCGTGTCTTCGTACTGAAATTTTATATTTCAACGATTCTGTTTGATTTTAAGATACAAATCAGAATGAAAAGTATTCTTCAGAAATAAAATATTCAGAGATTGCAAGGTTTTCTTTCTTATATAAAGTAGAACTCTTAATTGACTGTTTTAAGTCTAATAGCATACTTGGGACTAAGAATGAAATTTAATGTACTTTTCTCTCTAAATTTCGTCAAAGTCTACGCAGGAGTGGCTGTATTATATATAAAAGGACTGAACCCCTTTATTTATATATTTACACAAAAGTGAACGATATACAAAATTCCGCAATATTCCAAGTACTAAATTTCATCGACTGAGATGGAGAGGGGGAAGTGATTAGAGACGTGCGCATGCACAAAGATTAAGGTGTTTTGTTATTGTTGTTGAGGCGATTACAAATTTGCTTATCACAGTGACATTGTGTGTGCCTCAACCCAATGGTGGATTTGTACCAGAGCTACATTACTATGGAATTATTATAGGTGGTTTTTAGATGCCTTTCTTGTCCAATAGCATCCTATGTCTGTAGATATGCATGTTAACGGGACTGGTTTCCTGTATTGAGGGACAAAAAAAAAACAAAAAAAAAAAAAACGGAGTTTCCTGGAGAAAAAACCCACTTTCATAAGAGACTAGCTATTCTCGCCTTTAAGTGAAAAGCCCTGATAAAAGTTCCTCGCGTCATAAAGGAATTCGAACCAGGTCTTTCCAACCAAAGGGTTACGTCGAAACCAACTGAGCTACGAAGATCACAATGACATTATAACAATATAATATAAAATATTATAAATTATAAATGCAGAGGGAAATTCTCTCCTAATTATCCTCCAACTCAATTTGCCACTGCAATATATTAAGATTGTATACTTGCCAACTACTCCACAATTTCTCTCACGGGGGTGGTGAAATCAAGGCTCACATCCGGTGGTATAATGTGACCTATCGGTAAAGAGCCGGTATAGGTCTAGTGGACTGATGAGTTATAACACCGCAGCCAGAAACGTTTCACCAGACTACTGCTACAATCCTGAACTCTAAGTACCATATGTATTGTCTGAAATAGTGTGGGTTTCTATAGTTGATGTTTCTGAATTCAAGAATTAAAATTCAACGTTTCCGAGAAAAAGAAAATAAAATAAAACTCTATATGTCTGCGTCAAAGAACAATTAACTCAGAAACAGATTGAAACAAAAATCCTAGAAAAAGTTGCTCTAGTCGGCGACCATAATCGAAGTTGGCTTTACTACAAGAATATAATATAACACAAGAGAATGTTCGTATTGTCCTAGTGCATTCTCAACTTCCAGAAAAGTTTAATAACTTCGAATGTATTTAGAAAATCGAAACATTCTGTGAAGTGTATATGAATAATTTCTTCCGGTGTTATATATATATATATATATATATATATATTCATGCATGCTTATGTGTATTTGTTTAAACGCTTTGTTCTCCCAAGATCATTTACTCTACTCTAAATGACTTCATTGGGAGAGAAGGTTACTGGCGCACTCTGACTAACAGAAGTGAAACATATATCGACGAAGAGAAGACGATTTGACACGTTACGAAAAATGTAGTACTACATGGAAATTCCATTTTGAAATGGGCGAACATCATCAGTTAGTGCAGTTGCATAAATAGCGAGTGAAAATACCTTACAAAAATTTTAAAATTGAAAACAACGACAATAATTGCACTTTAATTTTAAAGTCGTTATATATATATTCTCTCATGATATATATATATATATCATGAGAGAATATATATAATGAAAAAAAACTTTACAGGTCAAACTTGATTTTATTATTTTGGAAAGATACCTCGTGATATAGTGAATTGGATATAGTAGATAAAGTGTATTATTTGTAGAGGATAGAAATCTAGACCTCGCACAAAAAGAACCAATATTTCTCATCGTTATTCTGCACACGTTTGTTATATCAAGAAAAAAAAAACATCCTTCCAAGTGCCATCTTCCATTTAAGGTTTCTTTCGAAGAAATCCTAAAATCGAAGTTATATCCTGCTCTTAATTCTGTGACTATCCTCTACTGGACTTTCGCGTGTTCCAAATATTATTTTGTCTTATTTTATTATTATTATTATTATTATTATGTTGTTGTTGTTGTTGTTGTTCAGGTGCCGGATTTCTCTCAATCTAACTAAATCCTACATGCATTCCTGTTAAAAACATTTACATTTTAACAATTCGAAATCCTCGTTCATTACCAATTTATGAGACCTCCGATCAAGACATATTCCGCAAGGATTCCCAAATTGAGAGCAGTGAATATCATCAGAAATAAAAACCGGTTAAAAATTACCTAAAATATGACATCGAGTCAGTTAAAGTATTACAGTTTTTATTCAATATATTTGTTTATTTGACTTGTGTTTAATTTAATAAAATGCTATTTAATATTATTTTCATTTAGTAGCCAAGTTATCGGGAGAACACAGTCTACTTAAAGTGAGTCACATATTTTCGCATATTTTTGACTGACTATGTGATCTGAGATTATCAAAGACAGTCAAACAAACACAAAGAAAGATCCATCGTTACGAAAATAAATGCGCATGTACGTATTTCAATGAAAACAATCTCAAACGTGATTTGAATATTTCTAGTCAACTCGTAAAAACGTGGCTGAAAAACTATCGCTGAATAAGCAGAACATTTATCAGCGGTGTCTCAGGGTGACTGAGGAATGAATCTTTCAGCCAAACATTACATCGGATTGGCACGAAAAATAGGACACCCGCAATCCAAGTGTGTACACTGTTGTCAACGCACCTTGGCAGACGATCTTAACTTGAAACACACAACAGTATACAATACATAATAAAGCTCTCAAGGAAGAAATGATTCAAAGTACACTTCACCTATTTTTATCTTTACTTATTTTTAAACAAACAGCTGTAATGTGGTTATACTCGACTGCCGCCGAGTGATACGAAATACCACTTAACAGTTCCGTACTAGAAGAATGCGTAGTTATATAATTTACATCTAGAAAGAGAAAGGTGTGAACTGTATAACTGTAAAATGATCACGCGAATTAATCATTACATGTTCTATTAAAGAAAAGCAGACATGCCGATTCACGTTGGTATAATCCTAATCATCGTCATCATTGCAAATCTCCTGGAGTCAAAAACTTATCGAGATCTTATTCAAGTTTATTAACAGCCACTTCTCTTTAACAAACGGAACGTCATCAACAGAAAACACTGCCGATTTTCGCTCAAAATATAAACATTTATCTTGAATGAAATAAAGAACATAGTTGAAGAATTCCTGTTTCAATATTTCCACACTTAAGACGAATCCCATTATTTTAACGTGAAAACATTTTAATGTTCAACTTATTTTTATATATTTAATATTTTTAATAAATACTTTTACCAACCGGTCGAGAACAAATTGGATGAATAATATCACTAAGTGTTAATTCAATACATTCGCGTACCAAACATCATCGCAGGACAACCACCATATAGTGTTAGGTGATTCTAAATGCAGAATTATTAGTTACCGTCAATATGCTTTCCTCCGAGTAGGGTTATAATCATGGACACTTGCTTTTCCGTTTCGGGGTATGTTATGTTCCCTTTATCGAACTACTACAACAACAACAATAACATTGAATATCTTTTCTACACAGGGCTTTCACATTAAAAGATTACTTTGTTATTGAGATTGTCTTATCTACACATCTTCAAATTTGGAGCAAAAATATGTTCTTAGAAAAGTAAACAAGTATAGAAATGAACCAACACAATCATAAAAAATGTATTTTATAATTATTGTAGCAGTTGAACTTTGAGCATTTCTTTTTGCCTCATGTACTGTAGACTCAGTTTTATTCATTGTAATTAAACATATGTAGTTGGATCATTTTTCTTATTTCTGTCATTAAAATGGTCCGATTCATTCCAAAATTGAGAAATGAACCAACACAATCATAATCACAAAAAAAAAAAAACGTATTTTACAATTATTGCAGCAGTTGAACTCTGAGCATTTCTTTTTGGCTCATGTACTGTAGATTCAGTTTTATTCATTGTAATTAAACATATGTAGTTGTGAATCATTTTGTTTATTTCTGTCATTAAAATGGTCCGATTCATTCCAAAATCGAGAAATGAACCAACACAATCATACATAACTGCTGATTATTGCAGCAGTTGAACTTTGAGTATTTCTTTTTGGCTCATGTACTGTAGACTCAGTTTTATTCATTGTAATTAAACATATGTAGTTGGATCATTTTTCTTATTTCTGTCATTAAAATGGTCCGATTCATTCCAAAATTGAGAAATGAACCAACACAATCATAATCACAAAAAAAAAAACGTATTTTACAATTATTGTAGCAGTTGAACTCTGAGCATTTCTTTTTGGCTCATGTACTGTAGACTCAGTTTTATTCATTGTAATTAAACATATTCTTTGTAGAAAGAATATTTCTACAAAGAAAGCACAACAAATATTACCCTTTTCACCCGATTAAAATTAACTTAAGTAGAGGAGTACGTCAGGGTGATGTCTTATCACCTAATCTCTCCACATCTACTCTGGACAACATCATTCGGAAAATTGACATGAAAGATGGAATAAACATTGCTTGTGAAATATTAAATATCCTGTTATTGGCCGATGATGTGGTATTAATATCTCACTCACTCACCCACCCAAACTCTTAGAATCAATGCTGAATAACATAAGCCAAAACTGCCAAAAAAATTGGATTCGAAATATACCCTGACAAAACAAGATGGATGAAAAACAAATACTGTAAAGATCATACAATCACTCTAGAATCTCACACCATTGAAAAAGTTGAAGAATACATCTACCTCGGCCAGTCCATAAAAATGATTAATGATATATCAAATGAAATAGCAAGGCGAAAAAGAGCTGCTTGGATAGATTTCAACAAAATAAAATCAACAATTACCAACCAAAACATAGATATACACATAAGAGCCCATCTTTTCAATAGTCACATCTTACCAGCATTAACTTATGGCAGTGAAACAAGAACACAACTTTAAAAGAAGAACAAAGCTTAATAACAACTCAACGTGCAATAGAAAGAAGAATGTGCAATATAAACAAAATAGACCACGTAAGACACACAGAAATCAGGAAGAAGTCTGGACTCACAGATATAACAAAAACAATCTACAACAGCAAAAGAAGATGGGCAGCACATCTCCTCAGAATGAGTGACAACAGATGGACAGTCAGAGTTACAAACTGGTATCCGAGAGATACCAAAAGGAAACCTGGAAGACCAGCCTTAAGGTGGGAAGACCTAATGATTAAGAAAGTTGGAAGAAAATGGAGAAGAAAGGCCCAAGACAGGAACAGCTGGACTCTTTACGACCTGCAGTCATGGAGGAATCCTGACTGAAACCACAAGTCCGTCAAGGTAATTAAACATATGTAGTTGTGGATCATTTTGCTGATTTCTGTCATTAAAATGGTCCGATTCATTCCAAAATTTAGATTCCAAAATTGAGAAATGAACCAACACAATCATAAAAAAAACGTATTTTACAATTATTGCAGCAGTTGAACTCTGAGCATTTCTTATTGGCTCATGTACTGTAGACTCAGTTTTATTCATTGTAATTAAACATATGTAGTTGTGAATCATTTTCTTTATTTTTGTAATAAAAATGGTCCGATTCATTCCAAAATTGAGATGGCGAGACACATTTCAGTAAACTTCGGAAGCAGTTATTAAATGTGCACAAGAGGACGAACTAACTAGGGTGTTGCCTTTAAAAAAAAAAACAACAACAACAGCAGACATTTTTATTCCTCACGGTCAAATAAATAAGAACCTCAAGATTAAAGACTGTTGAGAATAAAAGTGTGGAAGAAAATAACGCCCAAGATTCGAAGTATTAACATCTGTGACAATGTCGTAATTTTACAATGTTTCTGTGCCGTATTACAAAATACTGTACTCTTTTCGTTGACTGGTCTGCTGCCAAATTATACAAAACGTATAATTCCAAACTTCATACTTGTTACAACTAGGGTGAGCCCCTGGTTGAAAACTAGGGACTCACCCTTATGACCTTTGGCCAATATCTTCAAGTAAAATTTGAATTACTTACTAGAAATGCACAAGCACCAAGAGTTTGCATATCGTCTTACTCCCTCTCGCACCTTCGTCAGTCAAAATAATTGCACTTGATCCCCAAGTAAGTCAATCAAGAATGCATCAGCTCTTCCCTTTCTAGTGTTGCTTACTTTCTTCCCTGAACTGCAGGGTGGCCATAATTAAAGAGGAGGTGTTGAGAGCCCTATAGCGAAAAATGTATTGAGCGAAATTCAACTAAACTTGGTGTAAGTACACTCTGGAACATGGGGTTTTGATTTACAGAAGATAGAAAATAGTACAAAATTTTGCCACAGGAGACATTTGGCGCTATAAGCGCGTGGTGTGGGATTAATTAAACAGTAATGGCTATGGAACATGTCCTTCATACACCACGGGTCTGAGATAGCCCCACAACCAAAAGTCACATGGGTTGAGATCAGCAGGCGAACGAGGTGACCATGTTGTGGGAAATGCACGACTAATCACTCTGTGTTTTGTGAAGTGTTTTTTGTGAAACATTCGCTGTACCGGCATTCCAATGTGAGGTGGTGCTCCATCCTGCATGAATATGGTAGAGTCAAGGCATCTTCGCTGCTGCAGTTGTGGAATAATAAAGTTGCGCAGCATCTCTCGATACCTAACAGCAGAGACAGTACAAGTCACTGGTCCTGTCGGACGAATTTCCGCGTCGCCGTAAAGCAAAGCTTGAGTATGGGAGATCTTGTACTGAAAAAATCTCAGCATTTACCCAGGATTTTCCATACTGTTGAGTATGGAATATCCAGTTGCCTTGATATTGCCCGAACACTGCTGGACCCTTGTGCGTTATTCATTCCGTGTTCCACGACTGCAGTTGCAACTTCGTCAACTTGTTGAGGAATAACCGCGTTTGCGCTCTCATCCTGGCCTCACTGCTAAAGATCCGCTATTTTCAAATCGTAAAATTATTTTTCTAAGATTTATTACTGGATCTTTTCTCCTATCCTTCAAACGCCGGAATTCACGAAACGCGGCATTAGCGTTTGCGCGTTGGTAATAGTAAAGCTCGACTAGAAATGCACGAGAAAAGTGAGATCCATAACACTTCAGTCTTATCAGAATGACGCGAATCCGTTTTGGTTTTCCTTATATCCACCAACTCGTTAGCCGAAATAGTAAGATTATGCAAATACCACGCAATTCTAGGGCCATTCCGCTGGTAGAAGAATTTTATCCTTTTTTTTTTTTTTTTTTTCTGTAAATTAAAACCCCATATTTCAGAGTGTATTTATACCAAGTTTGGTTGAATTTCGTTCAATATATTTTTTGCTACAGGGCCCTCAACACCTCCTCTTTAATTATGGCCACCCTGTATTTTGTACCAGAGACCATTACGATACAAATCCTGCAAGATATTTTATCGTAATGTATTGTAATACGATCAAAAACAGCAATGACGTCAATTTGATCGTTTACTTCATGTTTTACTTCTTAACATTTCAACTTACTTTTGGATTTCACTCATTGCGTCACATCCATGTGTATATAACGCCTTAAAAAAAGATATCTTATATATAAAGAAAATAATTATGCCTAAAATAATAACGAATATCACTGTCTCTGTTTATATTATTTCAACTGCAACTCAGAATAATGGCAACAACTAACGCAAGATTGGTAGAATGAAGAATGACACCGCACAAGGGACCGAATGTTTGATGTAGCTAACAGATTTGACTCTTAAACTGTTGTTTGTTTGTTTTAAACGAATAGTGAAAGTCATCATGAATTTCAGAAACGGGTCGTCCTACTCAGTTATCTGGAGATGTCGAGTCCGTCTAATTTTGATTTAATACTGAAATGAATTAAATGTTTTTAAATATTAACTAAATACAAATCTAATGTAATATGTAATAAAATTACTCATTCATAATAGCATGGTCGAAAATGAAGAATCCTGAGGCACTTCGGCGTTGTGCGAATGAAATCTGAAGAGAGAGAGAGATAATCCGTCATAACATGTTGTGAACGACCAAAGAAGACGGTTTCGGCCAACTGCAAAGGGCGGAAAGCAAATAATAAGACTGAGATGTAACTTGGTAAGTTTGCTTCAATCAGACCAGATTAAATGCTCTGGAAATGTCAGAATCACAAGAATTTCTGCAAACTTTTCCACAGTTTGTGTCGAAAGATTGGCAATGTTAAACAGGAGATCTTCACTAAACAGAGAGTGGCAGAATTCCTACTGGAGATCACTGATTAATTGTTGTGCCTGTAGGAAGTAAAGAGGTTGGCTGTTAGTAAACTTTTGATGACTTGAAATTGAGTCACCATTAAACTGCAGTCCAATTCTCCTCACCAATGACATGACATGACAGTGCAATAACTGATTTGATCTCCCCTCGGAATTGTTGAATACAGAATTGCTTCCCAGCTATTCAGTATATAGGTATAACTTATAAAGATGAGTAGAGGAGAAATGTTAATTTTGACTTAGTTTACTGCAAATATCACATTGGGACCAAAAGAATTGATGGTATCCAAGTTATTAAAAATTCTTAGACACCTTTCTGGTGAAAGAACAGAGGAGGCATGTTATAATTTGTACTTGGCACAGTGAGAGGTGATTTTTTTAGCTGTCTATACTAGACTTTGAGGTATATGTGTGTGGGGGTGGACTAATGTCAAGAGATCATCTGATCTTTGGGTGGTGTTATGATAATAAACCATGTGAATCTGAAAAAACAGAACAGAACAGAGCAGAAGAAGAACAGAAGCTGCTCTCAGTGGCCTTGGCAAGGAACAGAAGGCTTGACTGATCATGAAACAGGAAGCAAGTTTTCGGAATTTAGCGCACTTTCCAAGTCGGATTGAGATTTCTTGCTGTTTTTGTACAGATATTGTAGTGTGAGATGACTGAAAAGCTGGAATTCTTGATGTAGGCCACTGTGATATTCCGAATTTTTATCTTAGACTACACTGCCACTTGTTAGTGAATCGGGATTTTGGAGCAGATGCCTGGATTAGGAGAGTGGAAAAATTATTCAAACCACGGAAAGATAGATTAGAAATCAAGTTCATCCAGTTTTGTACCACTGTGTTGCCAAAAGATATGATGCTGAGAATGTCATGTATTACCTAGAAGAGATCCTCCGTAGTTCAGTCAATTTCGACAGTCCTTTGGTTGGAAAGACCTGGATTCGAATCCAGTCTAGGGTAGAAAAAACCCTCTCAAGGCTTCTCCACTGCAGGTGAATTATCCAGTTTAATACAAAGGTGGAAGAGTTTATTCTACTGGAATAAACGCAAACTGCAAATACGCAAACTGGCCAGAGAACACATGAAATTTATAACCAGAAAATATATATTTAGGCATAAGACTAACCACTTTGTCCTAAAATTATGGTTATCAAAGCCAATCCGGATAGGTCGTGAGACTTAAGGGATTGTAAATATTTACGACAGCTGGTTAAGAAAGGTTCAAGTTGATGATGAGGGTATTCTAGTGTGAACATTTACAATTTGTGTTAAATCATTACTAAGGGGTAATACTTTGTATCTCTTTCCTCTTGATTTGTTTTTGTTAGCGCATAGAAGTATCCAGGATACCAGCATCGGCATTTGGATCCGAGATGAGGAATTGGTCAGAAGTCACTGCTTCTTAGACAGGGCTATTACAGACTACCATCATTCCCCTAAGTGTTCAATATCTATAGATCTGCGTGTTCGCTGGGCTAGTTTGCCGCTTTCGAGGGATGAAAAACTCGAGTTCTGTAATAAAAAAACAAACAAACAAAAAAACGCCCTATCTCCGTATGAACTGGCTAAATCACCTTTAGTAGAAAACACCTGATAATGATTCTTCACATCATAGACGAGAATCGAACTCAGGTCTTTCCGATTAAATGGATTCTTCTGTACCGACTGAACAAAGGAGGATTTGCTTCATTGGTGGTGTTAAAGAACCAAATCCAGTTTCATTTACAAAATTGCAGTTCATAGAGAGGTGGCCTTGCTCTTTGGGGAATTCGACTGCAGAATATCAAGCTTCAAAGATAATAATTAAAGATATCGTCGGAATGGTCATCAGAATTCTGAGAGCGATAGACAACAAATTAATGCGACAAAGTGTGACATTGAAATTTTTAATCAGAAATTTGGCACTGTATTTTCTGATAGGAGGTTAGATCTTACAAATGCGCAAGTGCAATTCTTGTGTTGGAAGACTGCTTAAGCTACATGTTGATATTCTGTGTGAGTACTCATAAATGATATCGCCATCTATTACAGTCATCAGGATTAGCTGCCTAATAGGCGGTACACATTTTATACTGGTATTAAGGATACTAATGTTGGAAAAGTAGATGTGGAAAGATTTTATATGTATTTTTTATGTTTTAATTTTGTTGTTCTTTTATAGATTTTGATGATATGTTTTTAATTATTTTGTTACTTTCTGTAGAACATTTTTTTCCCTAATCTACAGTGTTCTTTTTTGTACTTTATGGTTGGCGACGTCAGAAAGTTAATAACAGAGAGAGAATTTGCATGAAATGAAAGGCTCAAAAGGTGCTTCCCGCACACGCACACACACTTTTGAGTGGAACTCAAAATTCGTCTCTCTCTCTCTCTCTCTCTCTCTCTCTCTCTCTCTCTCTTCATACCCATTCTATCCATTATGTGTTATCATCTGTTATTAATGCTATTCTTCTCAGTTTTCTGCTAATCATATTCAGATTCGATGTTCAAGTAGTCCCATCTTCTTCAAATTCTATCATATGATGTGTACTAATCTTTTGTTTCAACCACCTTAATTATTTCACCTATGTTCTCACTCCTCTTCATAGCCAAAGTTACATTCTCCAAAATTTCTCCAACCCCCCGAGCAAACACTATTTTAATACTGACATTCACAATGCAAAAACATAGAATCCTTGAGAATGTTTTTCTTTATTGGTTAATTCTCGATCTCTTTTCTTACTGGACTCTACTACCTTCACTCCTCTTAAAAGGCCAACGAATCCATGAGGAAGTATACCATTTTCCATAAACTTACATTTCTGCACACACATATGTTTCTTCATTTAATAGCACATATTTTTAAAGCCTTTAATCCAAGTCAAAAATAAAAAATAACATAGTTTTTGAATCATCGAATTCAGGTTGAGAAGGGCAAGCAAGAAAGAAACTATCATTTGAACTACCAGTAGGAAATTTACCACATTTCGAAATCCTGAGTTGTATTTTGGTTACGTACACTAACCAAATCTTTGAATCCACCAAATCCTTTGAGCCGCATGATATTTTCCTAGCAATACCTATTAATGTGACTTTTACCGAACCCGTTTAGTTCGGTAAAAGTCACAAATGAGTTGCATGTCTTATTGCTTGTAGTGGATTCTCTTGATTTGAACATATTCAAATTAGCAGATTCAGTTTTTTATGATGTTGTTACCTATTAAACCCTCACGAATCTCTTCATTTGGAGGTTTTATTACTTATTACTTTTCCTTTTTGAGCCTGCGTATCTGAGTTAGTATATACGAAGCTCTTTGGTCGGAAAGTCCTCGGTGCGATTCCCGGTTGTGACGTGAGGAATCTTTATCTGATCTATTTCGACTAAAGATAAGTTAGCCGGTCTCATACTGAGGTAGGGTTTTTTTTTTTTTTTTCACCTGAAACTCAGATTTTTCGTCCCCAAGAACAGGCAAACCAGCTCGAGAACACATGCATCTACAGATAATAGGACACATCGGGAGGCATAGGGCTAACCACCTTATCCTCGATACGGCGGTTAAATGTACAAAAATCGTCGACACCGCAAAGTAAAAAAGGAGGGAAGGAATAAGACAAAGAAGTTTTCATATTTTCCTTCCTTAATGACTATCTCGGATCATTTGGTATTCGTTAATATTATTCACTTCAAAATTCGAAACAGAATACATATCTCTGGGGAAAAAAATTAAAGGGACAGTTGAATTTTGCCATTTGGTCTTCGATGGGAACTAGGTTATGCCACGGATATGCTACGGGTTCGAATTCCACGGGTATATATATATATATATATATATATATATATATATATATATATATAATCATATATATGATTTTCATTACAAAATGTGAAATCATCACTTGTTTATAGGAGACCACAAGTGGCATGCAAAAGGAAATAAGATAAAATCATCTACAGAACAGTATTCTCAACTTAGCTAACTCTTGGTCTGCCCTCGTACTAATCGACTACAAGCTCCCAACTTTTCTTGAATGGGAATGCCAAAAATAAAAATAAAAATTCTAAATTTATTAATATCGAGAAATACCGCAACTTCATGTGTTTAATATTTCTCTATAAACTTAAATTACGTAGCTTAAAAGTGAAAACCTTTTTTTAAGGACCGCAATTATAAAAGTATGAGTTTTACTTAATGCTTAAATATATTAAAACGTTATAGGTAATGATGAATGAAACGTGCCATAACAAACGTCAGATATGTTGCCTGTTACTTAACAATTGCTTTTGGTATAAATATGTGTATGTTAACTAGCGCGTCCTTATATGGAAACATAAAGCGTTCCCTCTTGCAAATACAAAATGAAACAAAACCAGGAATATCAGCAGCCTACTTTCATTCACTTTTATAGGTTAACAAATGAAACCGAGCTATAAAAAAAAAAATAATAATAAAAAAAACGGTTCATTATATTTTACTCTTTCTTAAATATACAGTGATAAGTAGCAGAAATAATAATATAGAATTACTTTAAAAAAGAAAAAAAAAAGAAACCAAACACGTTTCAGATTATATCAAACGTTATCATATAACAGACGCTGTGCGCGAGCAGGAAAATACTATACTCGTAATTATTAACTAAATAGCAAGATACAACAAAATCGTTTACTTGTACACAATCATTAGAATGTACTGTTTTTCTCCCCACAAACTGTAGGATACGAAGTAATAAGAAAGGGTTACATTAATTATTCTTATGCGCATACAGACGACAAAAAAAGATCAAATACAATTCCATATATATATTTTTTAATATATTCTAGAAAGCTACAAAGAATCGTCTGTTTTCTATACATAATTGTATTCGGTGTTACAACATCGAATATTGTGAGCAGCAGATAAGGTGTTTGCTTAATACTTTTATTCAACATACCACTATAAACGCCTTTCCCATTAGTGTACAGTAATTAACGAATCTAAAATTCACGTACGTTCATGTATTACGCATTCAGCGTGGCCCAGCGCGAGAAGACATAATCTGGGGTTGTAGGGAACTGTGTCACTGTCATAGATAGTGAAGTGGGACACAGATGTGTGTAACTGTGTATTTAGTTCAAGATCACTATGCTTCTGGAGAGAGTGAGTTGCAAACGACGCTTCAGGCACGGGTGAGCTGAACTGTGTTACGTTCGTTTGGCATTACGTTATCGGTTCTCTCTATCAGTCTTAAAACACCAGACGGACTAACGCTCACGGCTGTAATCCATGTCATCCTGGAAAAGTGAGTGACCTACTTTGCTGAAAGTGGTGGGTGGGTAGGTGTCGTGCATCGGAGGAATCTATAACAGTTTCTGATGATAAAGGGTAAACTGTCATGATGTTTATTTACACTGTAATGCCAGTTTGTTTTATCGATCACTAATATCTGAAACTTCAAAAACCTTGAGCAATGATGACAACCGCTGTAAAACTGAAAACGACGTAGGTTTTGAAATTACTATTAGCGCATAAATTTTACCAATTAAAAACGATGTTAATGGGACGTATATACAAACAATGTTAAGAATTCGAAATATGAGCTTACTCTCAAGAGGCGAATATATGTATATTTACTATTAGTATAAGTAATATCTTCGTGATAAAAAAAAGAAGAGCCTTTTGTGACCTGATTCCATCTGTTCTTTGAATAACATAACCTAACAATAGATTATAAAGACATTTCTCACATCCGTTAACGACTGATGAATTACAAAATCCTTTATTTCATAACAACTGGAAATTTCTGACTTTTTTGTGTGTCAACTGTACTAAACCTTGAGGCAGAAGTTAGGTTAACTTACGTCCTCCAATTCCACTTTAAACACTCCAAAACTCTTCAAATTCTTTCATACTTGAAAACCCTTCATATGTTTAGTATAACAAGAACAACAACGACAAAAAAAAAAAAAAAAAAAAAACTTGGTGGAAAAACACTAACATATGGGCATGAAAAACATCCTCCACTCTTAAAAATAAATAAATAATAAGATAAAGACACCTATCCGATATTTCAGTGTAATTTTTATACTCGTGTATAGGATATAGTACTTGAAGCAGCAAGTGTAAATTATACGAATGACTACCAAAAGTTTAATGTTGTTTTTTTTTTAATTTGCAATACAAAAAAAGTTCTTGGGCATCCCTTAAAGGATGCCCAAGAACTTGGGCAGAAGAATTTTAAGGGATGCCCATGGCATCCCTTAAAAGGGATGCCATGGGCATCCCTTTTAAACACTCACATGTTTCTTCCAATGAAGATCATGAAACAATTTTTAAGGATAGTCTTGACGACATCTTAAATAACATCCACTGCAAGTACGTTGATTTTTTCCACTGATTTAACTCGTTGATCTTGAAGTGAGATTTCGTTTTAAATAATCAGAACTAGAAAGGGAGAGGAAATTTCTAGTGGGCACAGGCAGAATTACAAATATCTAATATTGTATTTCGATATATAAATGACACAAGTACTGACCTATGTGTTGGAGCATTGGCTGCAATAACCAGCACCTAACAAGGTGCTGATTATTGCAGCACCTTGTTAGGTGCTGGTTGCAACTAACTAGCACTAGTTATTAGTGCTAGTTAGTCTCTTCAGTCGAATAGAAAAATTTTGAATTTCCAACATATCTTTGTATTCACAAAAAACCTTGGAAAAGAATCATGACGAACAAGTGTCTTATGGATTAAGCATCTTCACGGCTTTCGAAATACTTGACCACTTGAAAACAATTGTATGATCTAGATCGACATCTATGCATGCCTTTTTTCATCCTTTTCTAATATTCTGTTGGTGATCTCTAAGTTCAATTCAAACCTTTATAATAAGCCCGTAACACTGGTATCCTAGTAGTCTAGGATATAACACAGTTATATCCTAGACTACTCGAAAAGTGCATAGAACATAGAAGAATTGAAGACAGAGCCTCCCAAACGAAATTTCCGGATATTTCATTCGCGATACCATTTGTTTTTAATTGAACCTAAAAGCACAAAATAACGTTAATTCAGCTGTCTTGACTTCATTCTTCACAAATTACTGTGATTTCATCCATTCTTTTCAAAAATTTTACTCCTACTCTCATTTTTATCTGAGCACGAATTCTTATTTGAATTTGTACTATTGAAGGTTTCTATATTGTATCTAGGCGGCAAGCGATCTCCATCGCAACTGATAACACCACCACCCTTTTTAATGAAGGTCTAAAGTGATTTAAAAAAAAAAATGTGTTTCATGTCTGTTTAGTTTCTAAAACAGAGTTTCCAAAC
Organism: Typopeltis vanoorti; assembly: GCF_054136105.1. Classification (NCBI taxonomy): domain Eukaryota; kingdom Metazoa; phylum Arthropoda; class Arachnida; order Uropygi; family Thelyphonidae; genus Typopeltis; species Typopeltis vanoorti. The sequence continues at coordinate 71,131,232 of NC_143556.1, read as the reverse complement.
TGAGATTATCTAACCATTAATCCATGGGTGGATTAATGGTTAGATAATTTTATGTGATTCCCATCTATTTCATGGATGGGAATCACATAAAAATGATTGAATAAGATGTGATCTAAGGAGAACTAATAACTGAAATCAAGTCTTAAGATAGGAAAAAAATTAAAATAGGAAAATTGTGCTTAGGAATGAATAACTTCTAGGAAAGAATTATTATATAGAGCAAATAATAAGTAACCAAAACTTGCATTTCCTACATATCTTAGTATCGATTTGCCTACTGAAGAATACATTTAGGAAGGAATTAAGAAGAAGGGAATGACAATCCTTCATTTAAGAATAAAATTACAGGTGTGATTTCACGCTACACACGCATATAGTTATTAATATACCTCACGGAAATGTCAAAATATTCGACATTTTTTATTACTTTTGTACAAATAAATCTTCAAGTCATAAAGAAAACCTTCAAAAGGATAAAAAACCTGAATTAGTGATGGGCTTCAATCACGCCAATCTTCTTAGCTATAAATCTTAAAGATTAACTGAGGGGATGTTGTTTGCAATATATATGATTTAGGATGAAATAAGGATCAAACTAAGATTGCTCTTTGAGCTTGATTAATCTAAATTAGCAGAAAACCAAGTAAAAATAAATAAATAAATAAAATAAATAAATAAATACTGGGCATCTAAACCTCTCGTCTGCTGTGAAGCCTAGCAGACGAGAGGTTTAGATGCCTCTAGCGTTCACTAGGGTGACAGTATATCACAATAATGAATTTGCTGTAACTAAGCCAAAAAACTAGACAAGAAACTGGTCAACTAGATGAACAGGAAGAATGTGAATATATGGAAGCAGAAGCAAGATGAAATTCAGAATTTTGAACTTCCAGTGTTAGATGATAAGCGTCAGTTAATAAAAATGAATTGACTGATTTTGTTCGAAATTTCAATCTGGCAGAAAGTTATGTAGATCGTCTAAGATCTCGATACTAAGGTTTGGAATTACTTGAGAAAATATAGATATTTTATATAAGTATGTATTATATATTTATATTTTAATACAGTATATGTTTATTTATGTGACTCCCATGCACGAAAAGTTGCAAACATATAGTACACTAGCACTGTGGGTGGCTAAGGATTTATTTTTCTATTTTTTATATGTATTTTTTTGTATTTTACATAATACCGAAATCCTGATCTAGAGACCAAAAGCCACTTCATCCCCCCCCCCCCCCAATAAAAGAGGCAGATGTCTCATATCGGCCGATGAAATTCTTCTCTGACTTGAGGACAATCACAAACATCCATGAGAGTGGCGGAATTCTAACCTATAGCCTGTAGGTTGAAGAGTGCATTCTCTAATCACTCGGCCTACCATGCAGATAAGGTATTTATATAGTGAATATTTATATTTATATATTTATATTTAAAAAAAATATATTCTAACTTTTTTCTCTTCATATTTTCAGATGAATTCGTATTCATGTCTATAAACTGATTCAGACGATAAGAAAGAAATTCAAAATGTCAGAATAATAACCATTTAAATTGGTTCTTTGAAGCGAATTCTCAAGACAGCGTTATAGGCATTAGAAATATACACTGCGTTCCAAATTTATTCGGACACTTGAATATTTTACAAACCTCAATTTCCATATATTTTCCGAAATCTCAATATACGTTGGACTATCACTAGTAATCACTAGTACAGATGGTACCATCTTGGGCTGATCTTCTAATAAATACCGATAAAAGGATAGAACTAGTGCCAAACAGAAGTAGTGCCATATTGACAGTAGTCCTAATTACGAATACTACCAACAAGGGTTCTGGTCCTCACCAGATAGACTTTTAACACCATAACACTACTGTCACCACTTAACAGACGGAACAACACACTAGGCAAAGAACGGAGCCTCCCAACTCAGTTCGGTATGGACAATACCCTTGGGTTGGATAGATCTGGGTTCGAATCCGTCTACAACGAAAGGAACTTTTATAAAGGTCCCTTAATGTGAAGGCGGTTCCCCCCCCCCCCCTCCTGGAAGCTTAGTGTTTCATCCCAAAGGACAGGCGAGAATACATGCCTTTCCTACGGAAGAATATAGGCAATTTACAGGCATAATTACACGCAATTTTTCCCACCAGAAGAATAAACGTAATTTACAAATATAATACGCTGGTATTATAGAGTTACCTGCTTCGACCCTAATTCCGAACAAACAAACAGACAAAATGAAATACTAGCAAATAACGTTCTTCTGGCATCCGCTAAACAAATCCATTTAAGTGTTTTGTGTTTCGCCACTTCCCACGTTCAGATGTCCATGGGGAGCATCAGTCTGCATCACGAATGTCGAACCCAAACATTGTTTCGCCAGTTCACAGTAGCTCTTATTCAAAACCGTGACTGGGGAATTTAGTACGCAATGTTCTGCTCAAACCTTTACAACTGTGGATGTTCTGAAAAAATCTGGTTTAGAGTATACACTGATGGAATAGGAAGAATACATACTTGCTTAAAAGATTCTCTGATCTCTTTCCGTTAACACGTGTAGTTTCTCTGACTATTTTGGGGTGTCTTTTCAAAATCATATTTTCATATATTAATGATGTCAGTCCCATTTGATCTCCGATGTCAGTCAGATTTGCTCTAACTGTGCTGCATTTGCACAAACTAAGTGATGTTTAATATAGCACGTCATGATAACACCTCACTGGTTACTCTAATAGGTTACTCTAAACTCCCATCTCCGATGCTGTATGCAGCTACAGTTATTTAATAAGCACTACTCTGTCTTTATACTTTGCTATACCATATGGTTTCTTAGTTCTGCAGCGGCCTACTAAAAAGTGGAGGGATATCAGGATAAATTTTGCAATGCAGTAAGTGGGGAATTTAAAGTCAAAGAACTTTTGGATTGGAAACTCGATACATAAAATTACTGGTTATCCCTCTGAATATGATAATCAATCCCATTTCAAGATTTCAACCGGATAGTGCTGAAAAATATCACTTTGAGACTATTTCGTCCTTTCCTTATTAAATTAGGCTTAATGAAAAATGTTGCTAAAGTTATTAATAGACACCAGTGATAATTGTTTCATAATCTTGAGCATAATTCCTTCCTAAGCAATGCAAAAATCAAAGAATATATTAAATCTAGTAAGTCCAAAGAGGGACTTTACATTGAACGAATTGCTATAATTTAAGCTAAGTTTCTATCAGCGTCGCCTCCCTTACTACTTGGTTTTCATATTAATAGAAAAAGTAAAACAAAAGTGGGTGCTTGCCAGCTTGAAATTCAGCTGTTTTCTAGCTAACTAGGACTTATCTGATGGAAAATATTGGGGAATGATTTTCGATACAATTACTCCGGGTTATGTCGGTAAACTCTGAGAGTTGATAAGAAAGCAGGCCTTAATTAGAGCTAGTGTCATATACGAGGAAGTAGCTTACAAAAAAATAAGAAAGATTTTACTGCATTATTGTGTGGTTCGCTATTACGATGATTGTATTGTTTTGAATAATGATAATGATTTGTATTTTATTTGTTGGCGTTCCATGTTGCTGAACCGATGTTACTCAGGCAATTTATGTTGACTGACTTTAGATTTATATCTACAATAGATAAATTCTGCAACAGAATGTTCCTTTTTTATTTTTCGTATTGTTTATGCTTGAGGGTAGATCTTACAGCAAGGCAGTTGTCCTAGGTGCTATATATTCCAATTAAACTATATCATAAAGAAGAGAGATGCCGCTGCAATGTGCAGTTAAGGCTACTCGTGTGTGTGTGTGTGTGTGTGTGTGTGTGTGTGTGTGTGTGTGTGTGTGTGTGTGTGTGTGTGTGTGTGTGTGTGTGTGTGTGTGTGTGTGTGTGTGTGTGTGTGGGATATATTCCTCGATTAAGATTACGATAACTGAACGTCTGGTCAACAGTTTCAGTATGTAGCACCTATACCTCTGGAAAAGAAGAAAAATAAATAAATAAAATATATATTTGGTCCACAATTTTTTTTAAAACAAAAATTCCTGCTGAAAACGAAATAGTTGAAAATTTGGTAGAGTCATAGCGATCTTCCAGCTGCTACTTCACGGCCAACCTGAAGTGATGTATCCTTCTCAGTAGTCACTCACATTTTTAATACAGTGGTGAAGTTTCACCAATATTTCTACCAACGAAGATTATCAATAGCAATGAAATCTAAATATATTAACAGGAGGAATCAAACAGACAGACAGGCGAAAATTAGCAGCTAAATAACATATATATATATATATATATATATGTGTGTGTGTGTGTGTGTGTGTGTGTGTTAAAGATACCAAGCTATTTTAAATATAAATATAATTATAATTTTTATATTTATAAAAATATATTTATATTTAAAATAGCTTGGTATCTTTAACGTATATTATACCCAAGGTAAAAAACAAAAACTTTCTATATATAATTAATTATTTATTTATTTATTCTTCTTCCTTTTACCTATTAGGCCTAGTGGCCTGTTACGATTACGTATTAGACTTCATGACCTATTACGATTCGAAACCCAATATCCCACTGAATAGGTCGGTCAATCCTATTCCAAGAGTATCCTATGTCTGTAAATGCGTATGTTCAGGGGCCAGTTTGTCTGTTCTGGGGGACGAAACACCTGAGTTTCCAGATGAATAAATCCCTACCTGCGTAGGAGACCGGCTAATTCACCTTTCGTCGGAAAAGACCAGATAAAGATTCCTCACGTCACTGACGAAAATCGAACCCAGGTCTTTCCGACCTGGGTTCGATTTTACGAAAGGGCTTCGTCTATATATATAATACATTATATCGCGTATACAAATAAGCGTTGAAAGAAATGTTGTAGTTTTTGATTTACTAGCAGAAGACTTGTATATATGTTTAGAAGGTCATATCACGAAGTAAACTTTACCTTTGAGACTGGCTAAAGATAGTTAGGTCTTATTTTCGATGTATTTTGTGTAACGATGGACTTTCGAAACTTTGCTGTTATGTGTATTGGAACAGGTCAAATGTACACGGCATTTCATGAAGCTGAGATAATAAAATAAGTCAACGATTGCGGCAATGTAATTGATGTAATTAACAGCATTCCGAATCTATTTTCATAGGTTTGGTGCAAAAACACAGTAATCTCAACAAAATTTACAGAAGAGCCAAAAGTCATGGATCTTAGGTTGAAAACTTGCTTATAGTTTGCATACCAATACTGCAACTTCGTGTTTTAAAAAGATTTCGAGTTTTGTGTCAAGTAATATGTAACTGATTAAGACATCTTTACTTTTTCTCTCTTCTTCTTCTTTTTTGGGGGTGGGGGTCAATTCTGCTTTTAGAAAACTGCAACAAAAATTCCTAATTTATTATAGTGCCTTTAAATCAAGCTTGTGGACATAAAATAATAAATTTAAAAACGTCAAGAGCTGAGGATAAAAAAAAAGTCAAAATGTCCAATTTTCACGGGGTTTTTTTTTATTTTTTTATTTGTGCATATTGTAGTTTATTAGCCTAAAAATAAAGCAAAAGCTCCGAGGTGCGGTTCTGAAAATCAAGTATCTATTAACTTAGTGTTCTCCCATCAATCCAAACGCACATAACAGAAGTGCTTTGGCTAGACGGATTTCGATAAACATGGATATCTGGATCATTAATAAAAGAATTCAGTATACACAGCCCAAGTTTAGTTTGAATGGCAAACGCTTTAGTGCATAAACATGAAAAATCCATTTCGTAAAATTCTATTAACGTTAACAAAACCTCATGAAACTGCTGTAGTAATCAGTAAATAGTTTGTGAAGAAAAAAATATATTAACATTCGCCAAGTAAACAAAAAAATAAAACTTATTATTGTCATGTACTTTTAATTCGGAATTGTTACTCCTTTCAAATTCAAATATTGCATCCTTTTAAATGCAAGAGACAGGTTTGAACCGAAGATTATGGAATAATGCCATAGCTTAGTCTAACGAGTTCTGCTGATTTACTAGATGTGGAGAACAACCTCTTGTCCTAGTTCTTTAGTTGTTTCCCCCGCTTTCATGTTTTTTTTTTCTTACTCCCTAACAATGCCACTTTAAGAAACACTAAAAATTTGGGGGGAGGGGAATAAATGAATAAGACGGGAGACAATTATTGATATTAGCTGTAAATAACTGCATCCTGTAGTTTATGAGAGATACTTGAACGAGCTTGTTCCATACAACAGAAGTAGCAGGGATGAACCAGAAGATTTGGCTAGTCAGTTGTCTAAGGCTTTGAGGCAGACCATTGCCTGTAAATTACTTGCTCTATGACGTTTGTATGCAATTAAAAAAAAAAAAACCTGAAAAGCTCTTATAAATGCTTTTAGTGCTGCACGACAAGAGAATCCAGGTCTTTCAATCAAAAGAGCATCTCTGTGTAATACTCATGATAATTGGAGGATATCCGACCTTAAGATCTTAGGTTAGAAAGAATTTGGATCTCATCTAGGACTTAAATAACCTTTATTAGAAATTTTTCAACTGAAAATGGATTAGTCTCATAAAGAGGTAGCAGTTTCTGAACAAATCACAGGGAATTAACAGACATAATATACTACCTTCATATCTTTGGTTGTATATCTTCATATCTTCAGCTGGAATTCCAAACAATACCGAACCTAAGGGTGGTCATCATTACTGACTGCGCCATAGAGGTTCTCGATTTTTTTTTTTTTTTTGCTTGATTTCGCTTAATTTTTGCTTAGTTCACTTCTCCAGAAGCCAAACATGGACTTTTTCAAACTAATTCATGCCTCTAATAAGCGGGGAGATGGTCTCACTGGACGATGAAATTTATTTCCCACCTAAAGACATTCACGAACATCCATAACCACAGCGGAAACGAACTGGCAGCACGTTGGTTGAAGTGTGGGTACACTATTCACTCGGCCAACCAGGCTGACAAATTTAGTTAAATTTGCATATAGTCAAATATTCAAGCTTAATGCTGAATAGAAAAGTGAAAATGAAATGAAAGATATCAACCTACGTATTGTGTTCGTTTAGTTTTGTAGTAATCTGTCACAAATCTTGCAACATCATATGGACATAGAACAGGCTAACGGATATGTAATCCGGAATCTTTTCCTGTAAACCAAACACGATGCGTTTTTCAAGCGGCTTCCAGTAAGCAGCGACGATGGAAACCATCTTCGACTTAAAGACATTTATAAACATCGTATCAAAGTAAAATGGAACTCATGCCTGTTGACTTGACTGAAGAGCGTTCTCAAACTATTCACGAGCCTAGCTAACCAGGCCGGCAAACACTGTAACCGTTTTCTTATAGTGATAGAAGCTATCAGAGAATGTTCTTTGCTTATTCCGGTAGTTTCTTTACTAGAAATTTCACCAATCTTGGCTTTCCATGATATCAAAATATCAGGTACTGTTGCCTTTGGAATGTTCACGTAATTTGTACAAATGCAACAATAGCTTACTGATATGACAACGGATATTGAACGCAGTTTTAAATACCATAAACTTCCAATTAGCACTCCGCTTACTACCTGAATCCCCACACCATTTTATACCTCTTTCCATAGATCATGGCTCGCTACTCAATAGTTTTGGAAGAATGTTCGAAATACTTTTAAGAATGCAATGTATTTTTAGTGTATCATCAAAAAATATATCAATCCAGCATTTACCATATTTAAGATCGTTTAAAATTTCCCAGGTAATTTGCTGCAATATAAATAACTGAGAAATATCTAAGATTCATTGGCCAACCACAAACGTTACCTACTAGCATTCCACAAGGATACTAGTATCGACGGATAATAGACTCGATCGCATCTCGCAGTTCAGTCAGATTGGACTGCAGCGGATCCCTTTTCGAACAGCAAACGGTCACTTCCATAGATGCTCAACTGGTGTGGAGATCCGGTGACTGAACAGTATAATGAAATATATCACTCCGAAGCTTCTGGGAACCATATTTGAACGATATGTGCCTTTGGACTACGCACATTATCTTGCTATCACTAGAAGTATCACTTATCGGATTGATAAACTGTAAGCATGATGAGACGCCCCTCCCTTCACTGATATCAGGAGAGAAACTAGTCATTCATTATGGAACGCCTAAACAGAAATAAAAACAAAGAAAAAAATTGGAGAATTAGTGATCTTGATGAAACCGCATGCCATAAACCTCATCATTTTCATATACCTTCATATACATTTCTATATATATATATATATATATATATAGTTAGAACCTTCCGAGTAGATAACTTATTTTATGTAGTAAATAGGGACTAATGAGAGGTCTTCATTTTTTTTAAGTGTTTGGCAAAACGGAAAAACTTAGGAAGGTTTTTCGAATAATTTTTAGGAACATAAGTCGATGAATTGCAGCTGCAATTTTAATAATATAGTACAATACGATGTAGAGAATAAGAAACTAAGTAATTACTTTGCTTATTGGATGCTATTATCTTTCACCGTTTTCGAAATATTTTAATAGAAAATATTAAAAACTATATTTAAAACTTTGTTTTTGTTACAGCGTACCAGGTTGCCAATGCATTTCGGTTTTCCCATGACGATCGGTAAAGAACAAGGCCGTAGCTTCGACCTGCTGACCTTATCCTCTACAGGAAAGGATTCTCACCTTACACTCAGGGTGTAGAACATACAAGGATATGCAGTGACAACGAAGAACTGGGTTAGGTTGTTAGAAAATTACCACCAAAGCAACCAAGGCTATAAGGCCAGTGTGTTATGTTTGTAAACTTCACGTGTCTTTCTTGATAGTTTGCCTATTATGGGATCAAAAATCCGAATTTTCAGGAGAAAAACCATGCCACGCAGGTTTTTCGTTGAAAAGCCTGCATAAAAGTTCTTCGCTTTCTAAACAGGATTTGAGTACGAATAGATTCAAAACAGTGTCTATCAGGAAGTTTTGAATTCATCCAGCTATATACCATTAAGCATAGTGTTTAGCTGGAAGAGACATATTTGGTTTATGACATTTTTGCCAGTAATTCATCTTTCTCGCATATGACATGGAATTTTTGGTGCTGACTTCCATATGATGTAAGTTTTTGCTAAGGTCTCTTTTTCGTGTTGTAAGTACAGGATATATCTATATAGCATACTCTCTTCCGCAAAGGGTAGCGCTACGTCCTCTCTGGTCAAAAAACGAGCTACACTCACAGATTTCCTATGTAGTGCTTTCGGTTCAAAGGCTTCTATTGAAAAAATTTGTCAGCACTGAATAAGTTGCTAATCCAATGTTCTGTTTTAACATTTTCTCTTTAAGTATCTAATAACTACTTTGAACACAATGACTGAAGAGTACAGTCTCTCTCTCTCTCTTAGTAAATTTTTAATTATCTAATTTTCGTGTGAAGATACTTGTGAACAGATATATCCAGCAGCTAAGTGCATCCTTATTATGAATAGTCAGTAGAGTAAATACCTGATAGCTTGTAGTGACGTCACTACAAGCTATCAGGTATTTGCAGTTTAGTCTGAAATGTAGTTTTTTTTTCCTCGAAAAACGAGGGAAAAAACTACTTATTTTTAGGTATAAGTCATATCCACTTAAAAAGCTGTTTGTGGTAAAAAAAAATTGGGATCCTTCTATCTCAGTGTGATAGCAATAGCAATAATCTTCAGCTATTTGACAAAAGCTTCAATCTATCTACAGATCAGAATTCAATATACCCGAAACAGCCTTATAACAGATATTAGTCCAAATGAGGACTAATATCTGTTATAATAGAAGACAAAATGTGATGCCTATTGCAGATCACGCTTTTTATTATAATGGTGCATAGCAAGGCAACTTGTGATAAACACAAAGTAAAGCTGCAAAGAGTGTACGTAGTTATCGAACCTCTTTCAAGAACTAAGAGCTGTCTTTTGGTTGCTATAAAGCACATCTTATATGCATTCTTTTTATTCAAATATCTAACCTTATATTTAGTAAATGCCAATCAAAAACCGTCACTGATTCGAAATATTTTTAATCTTAATGAAATTTATAAAAATATGCTTGTATATTTTAGCGTTTTTATCAAGATATCTTGCGTCTATGAACATGCGCATCGTCATGCAATTTTTGCTTGCTCAAAACAAATAAGTTTCCAAAAGAAAAAACCTGCTAAAATTCCATAGAACCAGCTATTGATAAAAAAATCCACATAATGATTCCTTGCGTTATGTCGAGAATCGAGCCCTGGTCTCTTTCGAATTGAAGAACTCGTTTCCTTTCTTCCTGTTAACTGCATTACCAGTTACCACTTCAGATCTCTCTCTCTCTCTCTCTCTCTCTCTCTCTCTCTCTCTCTCTCTCTCACACACACACACACACACACACACACACACACACACAAAGAAGTCTTGAATGGGTTTTATATATTAATTGAGTCAATACTGTTTTTAAGTTCATCGTCTGAAGACTGTTTGTAAAGCTATCTCGAAATTTCAGTTTAGACTGCGGCATAATGCATACTGTGTAAACAATATCCATGCATTTATACATAAATATCCATCTAAACAAAAGATAAAGGGGAGAAAGAGAGGAAAACAATTGTTAATCTCACACCATATGCAAATTGAATTACTGTTCTACCTAACGGAATTCTGTGCATAAATATTTTTTCATGAGAAATATAACATTAGGAAAATTGTCATATGACCTAAGGAGGACATTGAGAAAAGGATAGAAAAGAACATGAAAGTAAAAGAATTAAGGTATGAGGAAGAAATAACAGGAAAAGGTATTTCTCTGTTTCATGTGGTGAAAGTGGGAAACGTGGGGATGAAATCATGTCAAGGCCACTCCTTCATACAACTCACTATTCAGATGTGTGTAGAGTTATATTGTGTGAAATAGACATGCCTTCAATTTCCACTTCTACCTGGTTCTAACATCATCTAATCCACGAAAGAAATCAATGTTCTTTCTTCCTTCTGAGCGCATGCACTTTGTGTTATGTGCTCATATTTTTTTTTTATTGTGTAATTTATTTTAGGTAATTCATTTTTGTTATTTATATCAATGCGAAGTCCATAATGCTTCAAGTTTTTATTTTATTTCAGTTTTTCTAAAATAAACAAAGCTAAAATTTGAAATTCTTTTATGTAACAATTCGTATTACATAAAATACTTCACAAAATTAACTACACGTTTCTGTATTCTCTATTGTTCTCTGAATACTCCCAACTTGGGTGCTATTCTATACATCATCACATTTTTAAAAAAATAAACAGAAGTCTATCTTCAGTAACCCTGCATCACGTAATTAATTTGAATTATCATATCAGCACTTTTAGCATGCTTCTTTTAAAACAAGTTTGACTAGACAGAGAGGTTACACCTAATATTTTTGAAACCTATATAATAACGATAGAAAATGAACTACACCAAGTTTATGAATTATTGAAATTTCTTATAAAGAATAAAACTAAAATTGATTAGTTACCTTTACTTGGAAAGTGCTCTTTCCTTAAGTGCCCGAAGAAACATCAACTAAAAGAATGTTAAAAAAAAAAAAGCCTAAATAGCATTACAATGCTTCATCTTTTGTTGTTGTTTCGAAGAATACATACTCGTAAGTATACCTCAGGGTCGTTCTGTCGGTCTATTTACTGATTTCCACTCACATAATAAGGCCACTTTGGACAGGCAGATGTTGATGAAATTTGATATTTAGAATCAGGGACGGCTCGTGCATAGGCACTACGGAACTGCAGCACCCCCAATTTTTCTCGATATATAAATATATTTATTAATTTAATTATATTTGCTTGTAATATTTAATTTTATCATCAACAATCCTATACAATTTTCTTATTTTGTATAAAAAAAATAATAAAAATCCATCTTGTAGCACTTAGGAGGGCGAAGGACGCTAGCAGCACTGTTTACCACAGTGCCATATTGCTACGCGCGCAAGCATATGCACGTCATAGTAAAATACGGGCTATTAGCGTAATGCGGCACTGTCCGTCGCGCAGTTCCACTGTTATTCATATGCAGTTTGCGCCAGTAGTAGAGTGTTCGTAGTGCTTATCGTGTTAACTCCTTCTCTTTAAATGTTTGACATTACAATTAAAGGATTTAATAATGTCCAAAAATTGTAAATCCATTCCTTTAATTGTAATTAAAGGAATGGATGTTATTTTAAAGTAATTTTGAATTATACCAAACTGTATAATTTTATCGACAATAAACAATATTTTTTCAAGTTTAATTTTGTTTTAATTTTTACCATAATTTTTATATTTTATCCAAAACGTGTATACACTGTACTTACAGTGTGTATGTATATTTCGAAAGTTGCAGCACCCCCACGATTTCAAGCCACGAGCCCACTGTTTAGAATATGGACTAAAATTGGTAATTTTAATTTTGTCGCCATTAGGACATTTTATTAAAATGAAACGTATACATGGACGATTTCGAAACAAGCGCAGATGAAGAAAATTAAAGTGGTGCAATGACAACAAATGCACAGAGAGGTATAAGAGCGCTGGAAGGACAGTTTCTTGTGCATCTCACTAGCAGTTTATATAAAAATTTAATAATTATTACAGTTTATTTATTTTTAACAAAATTTATTTATTTCAATGACGAAAACGTTATAACAAAACTATACTGCGTAATAATAACAAAGTGGTAATGGCAACAAATATTTAATGAGGCGTGCAAATAGCAATGCATACAAACTGCACAGTGCTTAAAGGTCGACCCCATATCCTTGTAAAATATGAACATTCGCGAATTTTTTTTCCCGCAAATGCGACCGCTCGGATGACATAATTCCATTTAAATGTAATTGGAAAATGAAATTTAAATACTGTATATAAAAAATAAATAAAATACAAAAAATATATAAAAATTTATAATAAAAAAAAATAGAAAAAAATCTGTAACCGCCCATCCGTGGTAGGAGTGTACTATAGGTTTCCAAAACATTTCGTGGGTAGCGGGAGCCAAAGAAAAAAAAAATATATATATATAAATAAAAATAATTTTAGTTTAATACGTGAATATAACATTTTTTTTTAGAACTATTCACTTTAACGATTGTATTCGTGATTTTGCAAAGTCGAAATGCATAAAAAGACTTACGTGTTAGATGATTTTCATCACCTGGTGTGTGAAACCACTACTATTCTGCTTACTGAAAAACTAAAACGACTTGAACGGCTTGAAGTTTTTTAACTACAGTTAATGATTATTCGTGGTTATCTTCCAAGTTGAAATGTAGAAAAAGACGTGTGTAATGTATCGATACATACATTGCACAATCTACAACATAAATTAATGCAATAGTATGAAAGGATTTTATTTTGTTAAGTATTCATATACATATTCATATAAGTTAATATAATTATAATTATTTGCAATGAATTTTATTCCCGATATTAGATATGACAAATATCATAAAAAATCAATAATAGCCATCAAAATCATATTTCCCCCGGAAAACCTCGGATTTTTCGTCTTCTAAAACAGACAAAATATCCAGAGAACATATTTACATATAAAAATACATTAGCTGATTCCAGCGATGAGGGTTGACTGGGCAGTGAACAAGCCGAATATATAGAGTGGGCCAACAGATTCCATCCTACTTTATTCATAGAAAAGGTATCCAAGGAAGGAAAACGAGTTTAGGGGTAGCCATGTCAAGTCATGGTAGAGTGTGACTCATCTTACTAAACGAAGCAAAACCTTAGTCATTACCTGAATACTGAATCTTTTGAATAACTGGAACTTTTGAATAACTACTGATTTCTGCAAGATGGAGCCGCACCACACACGCACTAACATATACACAACAATGTCGTGTTAGATTTTCTGCACAGAAAATCAAGTCTGTATGTAATTTCACAGTTATCCCGAGTATCCCAAGGTTGAATCTCATCTAAGTCGAGGAGAACCTTTATAAAGACTTTTCACCAAGTGAATTAGCCGGTCTCATAATGAGTTATCAAACTTTTTCTACCGGGAAACTTGTGTTTTTCATTTCGACCAGGAGAAAAAATATACGCACTTAACGAACATAATACACGATCTCATGGCCTTAGTTACTTTGGCCATAATTCCAAACAACCCAACCGAACTCGATACGAATGTATGCACTTTTTTTTTTGGAAGAGGGGGATGGGGTAATAAAACAGAAGCTGTTCCAACGAAACCTGTCAATCATGTGCGAAATCAAGAACTGTGATTTCCACTGTGTTGGAGGTTCATTACAAGCATTTATTAAATCTTCAAGAGTTCGTTAAACAAATTGAAGAATATCTTAAAGATGGATTAACATATTTTAAAATGTTCAAGAATCTTATCATCAATTTATAAAGTATTCCCAATAAATACGTTTTCTGTGAGGTATTTCCGTCTCTCAATATTCCTAGTGCACTTCTCTAAAATTCTTCAGCTGAGCATCATAAATTCATAGATAATAAATATTAACTGATGTTAGAGCAAAAGAGAAATCAGAGATGCATTTTATTAAGGTAACTGAATGTAATTTCATATCGAAAGATAAGATTCACAGGAGGCAATGCACATCGCGGATAGTAACATGACTTCAATTCTATTAAATATTCGATTATGTTGTAAGAGCAAACACGTTATCAACGTCACAGAAAGTGATATTCTAAGACCTGTGACGTGACCGAGTGCTCGCAAGACTAACAAAGGGGAAAAATGACACATATTAGTGATAAAAAATCATCCCCCCCAACACAAACAGATAGCATAATTCGCCTCATTTTTAATGGATAAGTAAGCATACTACTTATCTCCACAATTAGTTAAGTGATATGCTTTTCATGTGAGTTCCATCCATAAAAGGTTGAAAGCCTAAACTACACAAGCTCTCATTTGGGATTACAATTTAAAGAAGAAGAAATACGAAACGGAATTGTAATGTGACTACAATTCCGTTTCCCTCACTCTTCCACAAAAACTTTCAAGAAAATTAACATATTTCTATATTGAAGTTGACAAGGATATCATTATCATCACAAGTAGTTTCAGTAGGCCCTTAAGGACCTCCGATCTTCCAAGTATCGGTGGATTTCGTTTGTATTCTGTTGCTTGTAAATTGCGTGTGTACTGCTAGCCGGTTTGCCAGCAGTACATACGCAATGTGTTTTGGAACGCAAAATCCTGTCATCTCCGTACGAAAAAGGCTAACTCACTTCTAGTTGAAAATCTTCAATAAAGGTCGTGCCCAAAACGGGATTCGAACTCAGGTATTTCTCACTCAAGGGCTTCGTCTATACCGAGAGCTACGGGGGCTCTCTCTTTATAAGGGTATAGCTTTAATATGGTATACCCCAATGTATACGCTATGCAATATTAATTTTATTAAAATTAAAATCTATATTCCTGATCATGGTTTCATGGCAAGGCATCTTAGATACCAGTTGGTTGGCTGATTTGAATTTACGACCAAAGAAGCAATCAGAAAGGTTTCCCCCACAGGGAAAACTTGGGAGGGGTACCTGAGCAACTGACTGTCAAATCAAGCTGCATAGAGTAGACTGCAGTGGGTTTCTGTTGCAAACATCTTGTTTTCCTATCCTGCACATGTTCATACCATCTGGTGACCAAGTAAACCAATGAAGTAGGGTAAATTCATCCCCTTATGCTCCGGCCATCATCGGTCCAAATAATTAAGTTATCGTATTGTTATAACAAGATGGTCTGGTATTGCCAAATAGTTTGCGTATCTGTTCTCCAACCAACAGGTTACCAGCTCGAATTCGCCGAAGACATGGATGCTTGTAATTGCCTTTAAGTGTGAGATGGATTTCATCGGCTGGTGCGAGACCACGACACGACTTATTGGAGGCTGAAGTGACTTGAAAAAGTGCCATTTTTGGTTTCTAGAGCACAGGATTGGTAGGTAAAATATAAATTTAAAAACTGTGAACGGTACGAATGTACTAGAGGTTTACAAAATAACCTTTCATGAGTGGCAACAACATAAAAAAGGAGAGTAGAGTAAAATAATTCCAAAAAAAAAACAAAAAACGAACACCTGCAAGAAAAACATTGGCGTGAGTGAAATCCCGTAAATCTTTTCATTATTTCCTTAATTTACGTTCTCACAGAGCATTCAAAGAAGTTTGCAGAAGAAATGCTTTGATTTTGTTCTTTTTTATTGATGCTCTTTTGTTGCTGACTTAGAAATAAATAACATATGCATAATAACAAATGATTGCATGAGCAAAGTTCGCCTTCCTTCTACGCCTACGCATCTGACTCTCCACATATTCTCAAAATACATGGGAAGTTATGATACTTTCAACTTTTCGGAGAGCTTCTTATGAAGATCAAATAAAATGTTAGCACACACTGGGGTAAAATTTATACTATGTATTTTACTGAAGAGTCGACACGATCGATAACAAAATGTTCACGCTTGGAACAGGAATTAAATCATCGATCTTATTGTACAGACCAGATAATTAGAGCTGGACTATTCCAGCATTTTTTCAATGCGTTTCGGGCATTTGAAGAGATAACTGCTTTTTGAACTTCTTTAAAATACTACATTTTGTCAAATAGTGATTATAATGCTGGTTGCTGTGACAAAGAATAATGTTGACTGTAACACTAAACTCGAGACTTTTATAACGCATGGTCATCAGCATTGAATTCGAATCTGTATTCATAGTGACATTTGAGACACACACACACACACGCAGATTTAGGACCACGAGATGGGAATGTTGTGTACTGTCCTGTACTTTTTTCTCCAATGTCTACGAAATAATTAATAGCCTTGAGTCAGCTACAGAAATGGATAAGGGTGAGACCACTTACCAATAGATACAGTTACAAGAGTTCCGCCTAATCCAGTTGGAAATAAAAAACGTTAGAGATTTTTCCTTTAATTATGGTGAATGCTACATTGCAATTTACGAAATGGCGTACTATTTTGACTTATGTACTACACACATAATTTCAATTTGTCTAATTTTGCTACTGCAGATGGTCTAATTAAAACCGAAACTGAATAGATTACCTAACAAAAAAAATTAGAAGCTTGTCAAATGTATGGATTCCAAATGCTAATTTTGCAAAACTGCAATCGTTATAGGTATGCTGTTTTTGCATATCACTGAATAGCCCAGTGGAGCATTAAATCAATACGCAGGTGGTGACCAGCAGTATCTGATAACGGAATGCACAGTTTGTGCCATTCCGAAAAAATATTTTCATAGTGTCCTGTAAAATACGATATGCAGTTTCAAATACTGTTTATATAGTGCGCTTTTTCCTTTGTAAATTCATTTAGAATGCTCCTGTAGTGAAGTAAGGACACCAACGATGCTATTCGGTCGGAAGGACATGGGTTCGAATCTCGTCTAGGATGTAGGACGATAGAAATATTTATAAGGGCTTTTCACCTAAAAGTGAGTTACTTGATCTCATACAGAGTAATAAGGTTTTTTCATCTGCAACACAGACAAACTAGTCAGAGAACACATACTGGTAAACAGAGCGAGTGATTGGATTGACCGTCCTATGATACTACCAAATGGCTTTATGTAAAGTAAAGTTAGTGATTATAACACATCAGGACAAATGATGGGATGGGAAATCCATGCAGAATTTGGATTGTGGTTGTTCTTGTCGAAAGTACGGCTGAAGCATTTAAGGGTATGAAGCCACTAGTGTACAATGTCTGTAAACTGAGTGTCTTTTCTTGCAGTCTTCCTATTGTGGGATGAAAAATCTGAGCTTCAGGGAAAAAACTCCTTCCCATCTCCGTATGAAACCGGATAACTTATCTTCAGAGTTTGGAAGACTATAATGCAGAGCTGCTCTTATAATTAAACAGAAAAAAAAAAAAAAGAAAGAAAGCTCTTCCGAAAATGTAGACGTAATAAATGGATTCAGAACTAAATGGTATTTACTACTGAACCCAGTTAATATTTAAATTCACCTCAGGTGTACGTATGTATACACGCAAGAAAAGAAAAAAAAAAGCAAGCACGCACGCACACGCACACACATCTGGAACGAAATGGATTAACTGTCAGTATGAAATAGCCCCTATATAAACAGAAATCGCATCATGGAAATGATTTTCGTCAAGTAGCTGGATGGATAAATATAGTGCATATGCGTAACTGTTTGTATTATCATCATATGATTTAATCCACGTCAACTAGTATATCAGTGGCTATATCCTAAACAACACGAGTTCAATATAATTTGAAAAAAAAAAAAAAAAACATTTCTACCGTTTAACAACAAATATTTGAAATTCATGTTTTATTTTTTATTGTTGTTGTACCTACTGCATGACCATATTTAAAATTGTATCCACTACATTCTCCTATGCCTATCTATCTCTTTGTCCGTATATCTTGCGCATAGTACTTTTAATGTAATTACAGTATTCTTTATTCGCATTCATGCGGGTAGAGCTCACCAACATCCTTTTCTGCACTTTGATTCCATCTAAATCTAGGGTCGAAGCGGGGTCACGCACTACCAGTTTCTCATCCGTTTCTCTGCATTCTCAAATTTCTCATTTCCCTCCCTCCCTTTATCTCTCAGTTTATTTACTTAAGACTTTTTCAGACGAGGAAATGATCTGTAGTACTGATGAAAGTATAAAATTCAGTCAGGTGGTTTTTATCTTTCTTACTTGGATGTTTCTTGCACACCCTGTAGCATTTCCCAGAAGGCGCGGATACCTTAGTTCTCCATGCGTTGAGGTATCCTTGACACAGTTCCCTATGTTTTACCTGGTGTTTCAGCAACCCTTTACATGCTGGTACCAGCAGTGGTTGCTCCAACGCTTATTTCGCGTGGAGGCTCTGCGATGACGTCTGTTTTTCGACCCCTGGTGGTCATGTTTGTTGAATGGCTCATACCGTGCATTGAATATGTACGATATGTCCATATGAGAAAACTGTTTCGAGAAAGCTTTACAAGTCGTAATTTTAGAACGCTGATAGTCAATATGTGAGCAGCAAGACATGTTTTCTTAAGCATGTATCATTGTTTTCATGCCCTTAAGGGTTATTTTCTTCCCGCCACCTTCCTCTTTGGTTATAAATGTCCTGGTTCCAACTAAGAACGGGGAAGGAAGCAGAATTCCTAAATATTAATGCTTATATTATTACTAGAGAACAGAGAGAGGGGGAGAGAGAGAGAGAGAGAGAGACTCTGAATGTTCTTTAAGTAATGGTTGTGTGTTTATTTTATGCTGCTTTATTCTACATATATTATTCATGACTGCAACAATTTTAATCATTTGATTTTCAAAAAGCGATAGGAATGAAAAGATAAAATTAAAACTAACTAGTGAGCTATAAATAAAAGCTGATACAAACTTGTAATGGCTCAGTTATTCTCAGATATTCTCGAAATTATTCTAGAATTACACTATTCATTAAGCTTATCTAAATAAACAGCATCTTCTCTCTCTCTCTCTCTCTCTCTCTCTCTCTCTCTCTCTCTCTCTCTCTCTCTCGTTTCACTTGATTTAGAAGTCGAACTATTTAGTCATTTTAAACATTCGTGTCTCAAATCTTTGTTTTTAATAAAACGTTCTATCTCTCGTTTCCTTCCCACTCCTTATCTCATTTTCTTCGACGTATTTTGCATTTTCCTACATAGCTTCTCCACTGCTATTTGTTAACTGGCTCCGGGGCATTCCTGGAATGTCTGTAGTGATGCAATTCACACCTGCTTTGCAGATGGAGAATGAAGAACGATTACAAAGTTTTTAGCGGTTTCATGGGTCGCTGAAGGAAATGGGATGGACAGAAAGTCTGTGGGGTTTTCTTTTTTCATATGTATTTTGTGTGTGTGTGTGTGTGTGTGTGTGTGTGTGTGTGTGTGTGTGTGTGTGTGTGTGTGTGTGTGTGTGTGTGTGTGTGCGTGCGTGCGTGCGTGCGTGTGTGTGTGTGTGTGTGTGCGTGCGTGCGTGCGTGCGTGCGCGTGCGTGCGTGCGTGCGTGCGTGTGTGTGTGTGTGTGTGTGTGTGTGTGTGTGTGTGTGTGTGTGTGTGTGTGTGTGTGTGTGTGTGTGTGTGTGTGTGTGTGTGTGTGTGTGTGTGTGTGTGCGTGTGTGTGAGTGTGTGTGAAAGCGTTAATCACAGTCAAGTTAAATATATTTCTCTTCCTCCACACCTTGAATTCAACGCCATTTCATAGAATTCGCTATCATCAATTGTTATTATAACACTACCTAATTGCAAACTATTTATCCAAACAAAGTTTTTAAACTTTTAGTTTCTGCAAATTATTTTACAATAATTGTTTCCTATCACTTTATGAAAGGTAAATTTTTATTGTCATTTGCTTATTTTTAATATCAACAACACATGACAATACAAGAAATCATTATTGCTGAAATTATATACCGACACTAGGAAAAACCGATTCACAAATTAGACTGTCATCACGAAATGGATGCAATTTATTAATACGTTTACTTATTTATTCTTTTTAAGAGAAGGTAAAGTGATCTTGCTTTCAAGGAGCTGGGAATTTGGCCCGTAATAACAGTCAGTAACACAAAAAGGAAAATATTCCCAATTTTTAAATAAAAACTTCATAAATGTTTGATATGTTGTTTCTTCTTCATTTTTTATTTCATTTTCTTTTCTTTTGTATTTCTTTCTTTCTTTTGCTGTTTTTTGGCTTTTTAATTTTTTTTTTTTTTTTTTTTTTTTTTTTTTTTTTTTTTTTTTGAAGGGCTAATATCGGAATTCAGTATTAAGATGGACTAAACCGGATTCTTCGAAGCTACAACACAATAAATGAAAACTCAGCAGTTCTATAATATTTCATACAGGAACAAATTTAGAATATCTCCAGAAACATAAAAGGAAAGAGGGTTCTCAGTTTGTGGAATAACTAATAATGGCATCATAACTAATGAGAAGTAGTAACCGGAAAAAATGGAAAAATATGGAAAAAATCTCAAGATTCCTACATCCACCAAAACCACCTCATCATCCTCTTAAAAAACCAGGAGTCTACAAAATCCATTGATCTTGCGGGATTTGCTATGTAGGACAGACAGGAAGATCTGGAGAAATACGCATGGCTGAACACCAAAAAGATGTACAATCCAAAAGAGAACAAAAAACGGGTCTTGCTTTCCATACCACTTCACTGGACACGATGTACGCTGGCAAAAAAACGACGATGTCATACATAGAAAACAACAGTTATATAAGAAAATTTAAAGAAGCTGCTAATATGCTAAAAAACCCAACCCAATGTAATAAAAATCAAGGTTTAATTCTCCATCAAGTGTCGTCAGCTCTAATAAAAAATCTACCTCAATCTGAGCTCGGACTGTATGAACGAAAACAAGAACACGTGACATCGTCCAGTATTGTTCAACGTGAATAACGTTATATATCTGCATTCTGTTATTTGAATTTTATGAATAGCCAGACGGTTATGATTTGTATTTATTAATTCTCTTGTTTAAACTTTAAGTTATACTATTTACCCCCGAGCCTGTGTAGCTCAGCGGATGTGGCGTTTGCACACCGCCGCGCTTGGCCGCACGAAGGAAGACTTGGTTTCGAGTCTAGTCGGTGACTAGAGGAAATTTTTCTAAGCCTTTTTTCGACCGGTTCCCGAGTTAGTCGATCTCTGGCACGGGCAAGCAGGTTTTTCCTCCCGGAAACTCGGGTTTTTCGTCCTGTAAACTCAAGAAAATCGACCGTAGAACCCACATTATTTCAGACATTAAATATATTGTGTTAGGGTTAGGGACCACGAGATGGCGGCACATTTGAGCCGTCTCTCTTCACTGCGTACCGCTTAATTAGTGATAGCCTTGGGCCATCTGTCTCTGATTGGGTACCAGTGGAGATTGAACTGCCCACTCAGTCTCCAAAAAAGTTAGATAGTGCTAAATGGCCTCGCCTACTCCCGTATACGGGAATAAAATGGCGTTAGCTGATTTTTTTTTTTTTTTATTTACCCCCTGAAGATGTAAATCCTACGATTTACGAAACTTGTCGGGAACTATTATTTCAGTATTTTGTATAACTGAATAATAAAAAATGTGGTGTAATCACCGAAATATATCTTTTGACCCAATTAGCCACAGAAGTCTACGCCTGCAAAAAAATAGTTTTTTTTAACAAATTTATTAACTGAATTTTATGAGCATGAATTCAGTCATTAAGCATATTATGTGCATGTACCGAGTTTAATTTTTTCGGTAGGCCGAGAAAGGTTCTCGGCCTACCGAAGAATATAATGACTCAGATCTTAAGGGATCCGTTATGAAAAATCTTAAAGAATGAAATAATTGTGCTCTTTAACTTTGTAAACTGGAGAAGAAGAAGAAGAAAGTATATTGCTATTAGCAAAGATATGGATAGAATTTGTGGTCAGTGGGAAAGGCCATTTGGGTGCAAAAAAAAAAAAAAAAATCAGAGAGAGTTGGTGAATGCCTGAAAGTACAGTGGGATACTCCAGCACTAGTGATGAAATCTGTATAGAGAGTCAGCAAACGCAGAAGACGGAAAATAGACCATAAGATGCCAGTTTGCTGACCCGGTCTCTGTTTCAGACCCATTCAAATGCCAGAGAAATGTCAAGAGCTTGTGTCCAAATGTGGGTGATGATGGCTAGAAGATCGTCAGTGAATCGAGAGTGAGGAAATTCATATTACTAATTCCTAATTACTTGATGGGTCACGAAGTAGTGAAGTTGGCTCTCTGCGGCCTTCTCTGATTTTTGAGAGAAATAAAATGAGAGAAATTGTCAATGCTCAAAATTTCAAATTTCGCTCACTTCAATTCTCTTTTCGTCCATTCCTTTTTTTTTTTTTTTGGAACGGACTTGTTTCTATACCGTAAGTTACATGTTTGACAAGCAATGAAGATTGAAGGGATAATGTAGGATATAGGAGAGTAGAAACCATAGAGGATATACCGATATATTCTATTCTTTCTATTTCTACCCTCCTATACCTTCCGGATTTCTTTCGGAGGAAAGACTCCAGTGAACATTGCTGAGCTGTTATCGGTAATGTTAGAAGTAATTCGCCATGGTCATCTACACAGGAGATTGTGAAGAAGCCTGATGCTAGGAGATCTGCCTTATCTTTGAGTCATTTTGCTATCATACCATCGGGAAGAATGAGAGGTAGGAGCATGGAAAGGCGAAATTCGTTACTATCAGATTTAACCAGTGTACTATTTAGTGGCTCGCATACGGAACTGTTTTACTTCTGATCACTTAGGTGTGAAAATATGTAGGTTCCTAAATGCATTGCGGGTGAGACACTCATAATGCATGTAAGAATGAAGGGAATAACAGAAACTAGAAACGCTGTCCTGGTGACAAAGCATGGCAGCAACCATTTCAAGCTTCCAGTAAGCAAGGTGGTAGTATTTCATCGAGAGATAAGCCTTTGAAACAATATCTACAAGGTTTGCCAGCGACCCGTTTGTGGAAAGAGGCTACACTCAAGAAAAGTGTGGTTGGCTTGCTGGTAGAGAACATATATATTGACATCACCAGCTCTTTATTAGCTCAAATCTATTAGTACGTATCACAGGATCCGATGGATCAACTGTTTTTACTCTTTATGAATGTTCTGTTCCGTTCTATACAATACTGTAAGTATTTTGCATTTCTAATGAAATGAGTTTATACTCATCTCATCTCATCTTTCCTTCCGTGTTAGGCTCAATGGCCTGCCATGGCCAAGTAACTTAACTTGGTGTGGCGGTTAGGATAGAGAGGTTAATCCTATTTGCAATGTCTACTATAGCTGTAAATTGCGTGTATTCTTCTGGCCGGTTTGCCTGTTTTTGAAGGAAGAAATATCCGAGCTATCAGGAAGAAAAACTCAGCCACCTCCGTATGACACTGACTAACTCACCTTCAGTTGAAAAGCTACGGGTTCAAATCCTAGACGGATTTGAATATAGGTCTTTCCAACCAAAAGGCATCGTCGATACCTGCTGAACTATAAAGGCTCTTAAGTTTATACTTTATTAGTCTATGCAAGTTTTTTTGTAGTTTCCGATGATGATATGGTTCCTTCCTTAGGTCGAACTTAAAATCCTCAGGAATTTTTCAAAAGTAATCATTTCCAACCCCTACAACTAAACATTCTGGTCACAATCATGTTACATTCTCGGTAACGCTTGGAAACAAATGGGGGAACATAAACGACTCATTTGCTTTCTTTAGTGATATAGACGCTGTTTATTTACTAACAATAACACCTTAAGTGGAGGGGGCGACAACAATAGCGATTCGTTTCTTTATTCATTATTCGTGTCAGTGTTACCGATTTGTTACAAGCTCTCAGTAATATAGATCTATGAGAAACTTACAGTTATACATCTGTAGAGAGTTTAAGAGTGGGTGTCAATTAATAATAATAATCAGGGGCGTGCCAGCCATATGTGCAATGTGTGCGACGCACACAGGCGCCAGTATACTAAAGGTGCCAAAGTTTTTTTGGTATGATATTTTAAATAAAGTGAATTTTGTCAGCAAAATACTGCAGTATTTTGCTGACAAAATTGGAGTTGGAGTTGGCAAGTTGGAGATTCATCTATGAATCTCCAACTTGCTTTAGATGCATTGAATGATCTAAATCGATTTTTAAATGATTATAGGTCATGAGACTTTCAAAGAAATTGTAGAACGCTCATAATTAATTGCAGCAAAATTTGACGCAGAATCTGTATTTTGTAGTACTAGACCACAAAGGCGATGTAAAAAAAGACAACACAATTTGATTACGAATATGAAAATATAGTAGATTCTGAAATTTCATTTAAAGTAAATTTTTTTATCTGCATAATAGATCAAACATTAGAATCTTTGCAGGAAAGATTTACTTTATTAAAAGAACATATGAATTCATTTCAGTTTTTGTATTTGTTAAGTACTTCACAAAAAAGAATATTTATTATCTTATTGTAAAAAGTTACAACAAAAATTAACACACGAGAATTGTTCAAACATTGACGTAGACGATTTATGCGAAGAAATTTTACACTGTCAATCATTTACTTCTAATTTTAAAAACGATATATATCAGATAATTCAGTATATTTATTCAAACGACTTAATCACAGTTTATCCAAACTTTACAATTGCTCTTCAGATTCTTTTGTCATTACTGGTATCTGTAGCATCTGCGGAAAACGGTCCTTTTCTAAACTTAAAATTATTAAAAACTACTTGCGCCCCACAATGGTAGAAGACAGACTTTCAAATCTTGCCATTATATCAATAGAGTCAGATATTTTGGATCATCTTGATACACATGATATTATTCGAGAATTTTCATTAATGAAAACTATAAAAGTTCAATTCACTAAGTGATTTTTCTTTCTGTTTAAATATTTATTTAACTATTTCTTTACCCAATAATGATTAATATGTTCCTATTTTATATACTTGTAACTTACTATTATTTATTTATTTTATTATTTATTTACTTTATTTTTTTTTCAAATTATTTTTGTTGTTTTTGTACCCTTCTTGTATGTTTATTGTTTTTTATATATATATATATTTGTAATTTCTGCTTTTTGTTCAATAAACTTATAATTAATATATTTCGTATTTCATTTTTACTCACTGATACGTTTTATAAAGTGATTTTTTATTGGGGGGAAGGGTATAGGGGCCAACTAAAGTTTTGCACACTGGCGCCGGACACTACTGGCGCGCCCCTGATAATAATAATAATAAATCAGATTCCTTTTGCAAATTTCTGACTTCTTTCAGTTGTACCGCATAAGTAAAGCATATCTATAAGAATTATACTCTTGAAAATAGTGTACCTCTTACTTCCATTAAATAATATATATTACATATACATAGTAAACCCTCGATTTAACGGGCCTCGATTTAACGGACTTCGGATTTAACGGACAAAATTTCCGGTCCGTATGTCACATATGAAAATTAACACCCTGTTAATTTTAAAATGCTTTTAACTAAGATCTGCTTATAATTAAATTAACAGGTTATTTTTTGTTATCAATTTCCTGTTATTTTTAACAAATTTTGGCGAATAGCAATCATATGTTGGAAAAACACTGTAGTAATTTCGCCGACATAAATGAGTCACCGCTCATAAAACGTGTTCGGCGAATGATTAGGACGTGATCTCAACAATCTCACTGTAATTGGTTCTTTTGTCGCGTAGCGTGACTTTCTGCGGCAGTTTTATTACACACATTTTCGTAATTTTAGGGAGTTAATTATAAAAAAAAACAGAAGAATTCAAAAGTTCAAGAAAAAAAACTTGATAGTTTTTTCAAAGCAGGATTACCTAAACCAAGCGCCTCAACATCGAACATTAACTTATCTAAAAGTATGAAAATTGTGTGTAAAACAATTTTTTTGTTATTACAGTGCTAATATTGATAAAATTGCAGTATAATGTTACAGATATTTTTAGTTTAAAAAATTCGCAATTTAACGAACACCCCTTAGTCCCCTATTAGTCCGTTAAATCGAGGGTATATTATATAATGGATAATGAAAGAGCGGCTGATCCTATTTAATTCTGTGACTACGTTTGCATCATCTGTCCTTTAAATAGGTTGCTATCGTTCACAATAAAGTCTTTCCAGGTAAAGGAATCTTCGTTACTGCTCAATTTTCATTTACAAATCAAGTTCCATTTCTCATTTCTTGATTTCTTAAAGTTTTGGAACAAAATAAAATATGAAGTATCGTGTAAGAGCCTATGTAGCTCAGTCGATACTGGCGGTGCTTTCAGATTGGAAAAAACTTGGGTTCGAATTCAGTCCAGAACGCGAAGAACCTTTATAAGGGTTTTCATCTAAAGGTGAGTTAGCCGGTCTCATACGGAGTTGGTAAGGTTTCTCCTTCTGGAAAGTTGGATTTTTCATCTCTCAACACAGACAAACCGACCAGAAGAACACATGCAATTAGCAGACATAATACTCTGCCTCAGAGTGGTAGTTGCTGCAGCCGTTATTACGAACAATAGTAGCAATGTGTCCATCTACTTAAATAAACGTTATTTTGCAACAGCTCTCGCATTCGCTGTCTTTTTTTTTTTTTTTTTTTTGTGCCTTCTGTCTATCTGGATTCGAGACTGCTCCAGAGAAACCAGAAGAGACGTTCGTGCATGTGTATCCAGATATAAGCTTCGCTGATTCAAAATTTATACAAGGACTAGGCATATCCATGAGTTGTGTCAGTTGTCAAAGCGCCAACACAACATTGTTCAATGAACTGTATTTGAGACAAACGATGTTCTGCCTGAGTAGTCTTGTGAGTTCACATAACGAACGATGCTGCTTTGACAAAAAACTTACATCAGAAGCATGAGACTATGAAAATAGCTACAGTATTATGGTAGGAACTGACATGGACTTTCAAATAACTGGATAGGAACTGAACTTTCAAATAACAGCAGAAGTGTTTATTTGAAATGCACATCACCTTGGACCTTCGGGAATCTATAGCTTTTAAGAACGTTCCAAAACTAATGTGATCTGCAATGACGTGAAGTATCCATTTTGAAAACAATCAAAAAATGTATAAATATGTAAGTAGTCCACAACGAGTGTTGAAAACAAAGTCCCAACGAGAACATAAGTATAAATTTAGACACGGTGGACAAAGAGCTGTAGAGAATGGAGGAAAGAATAAAATTCAAATATTTTCAAATATCAGATATTACTTTTTTGAATTCTAAAAAGCCAATACCATGTTGTGGTGTTAATGGATGTTAATCGTTACCGGAAAAGTCACTCATTTACATGCTGCGATTGCAAGAATTATGCCGACAGAAACGATTGAAGATAAAAAGGATAGGAAAAATAGAATTTTCAGTTCTATATTCAATATAATGAATACAGACCAAAGGAAAGAAATGATAAAAATAACTGATGGAAATATCAGTCTAGTTTGGAAAAAGAATTCCATAATCGAAGAGGCCAGTGTTGCATAATCACAGTAAGGGAATGATACGAATATAACTATTTTAGATGGGTGTTTGAGGCTCCATCGGTATAGACGAAGCCCTTGGACGGAAAGACCTGGGTTCGATTCCCGCCTAAGACGTGGGGAACCTTTATCTGGTCTCTTTCGATTAAAGGTGAGTTAGCCGGTCTCATACGGAGATAGGGTTTTCTCACCCGGAAACTCGGGTTTTTCGTCTCCCCCAAAACAGGTAAACGCATGTACAGACATAGGACACACCGGGAGACATAGGGCTAACCCTTATCAAAAGAAGTAACGGGCCACTAGGGCCTAGTATACGTATAAGGAGGAGGAGGAGATGGGTGTTTATTCTCCCTCCTCGTCATCTGCCAGAAAAGTGCCAAATTTTTGAATCACCCAGATGTAGATTCTACTATTCATAGTTCGCAATAATGAGTATTTTGGAAGTCTTCTTCTTCAACACCATGTACGTTATTGAAGCACTAATTTGTCCCTCATCCAACAATCCAATTCTTCCTAAATGTATTCTGTTGAGTTGAGATCAGGATTCAATACAAACTAGTTAAGTTCCTTCAGATGATTTCTCTCAAACCATGGCGCAATACCTCTACATTATGATATAGAACACTGTCTGCTGAAAAAGACATAGGTGTGTCCGCAAAATTACCACAATATGGGAAGCATTCCATTATTCAGAAATGTCACATATTCGTTGTCATCACCTACCAGACACTGAAACAATGAGCATCCAGAAATTCAGTCCATACTAGAAGAAACAACTCGAGACCATTACCTATAACTCCGACAGCAAACTTTACAGTTCGAATGCAATTGGACATACAGCATCTCCAGGCATCCACCACATCCACACTCCCATTCGATTGTAAAAAAAGGTACAGCGTGATTGACAGCTCGATATTAGGATCTTCAGACACTCTATAGACCAACTGGTTATCTGGATTTATGGCCGGAGCAACTAAGGCTATGAGACAAAGTATGTCTGTGAATTGCGTGTGTCTTTCTGCTGTAAGACTGGTTGGCCTATTATGCGGGAGGAAACACCTTACTACCTCCGTACAGACCAGTGACGATGTTCTTCACGCTACATAAAGTGTGTAGCATGCTGTACATAAGAATAGCTGTACATAAGCCAGACGTGAGTCTAGTTATCTTTCTGTAGAACACAAAGGTGGCCGCTAGTAATGCTGTAACCAACTAGCAACCCGTACTCCTGCAGATGCTTTGAACTCCGTGGTCCACACCGGCTAACCGACATTTCTCTATTACCTTCCTGAGTACTCTTTTCCTCCTGATATCAACAACTTGCTAGGTCTGCCTGTTTTTGTATTTTTAGCACGCTTTTTACTTTTTAGGATGCCATGTAGCAGGCCTTAGCAGCCGCCCTCATTTCAAATGACTGATAGCGTCGACTGAGATTGATTTCTGGTGAAGGCGTCTTTCACCAGTACTTTCATCATATCCACTGCTTGGAAAGATGTCAACGGACACTACCCCCCCCCGTGGGCAAGGTTCATCATGCCATATAACGAGACACGTGTAACCGCTATATATTGGAGGAATATGGTGGTCCCAAGTTAGTGCAACTGTGTCCGGTTGAAATGGCTGCGAGAAAGGAACTGAAGGAGTTTGAAATAGACGTAACAGGATTCCATGTCTCAGGCCTATCTGTTCGGCAAATTGTTAATAAACTGGGCCATCTCAAGTCAACAACCAGTGATACCATACTGAGAAGGAAGCGCAGGGAGTCAACTGCAAGTGATATCTGCAGTGGACGACTCACCACAAGCACCGAACTTAACAGTAGGGTGCTACAAAGGATAATAGGTATAAACCGCCATTTGTCGGCCGATACGTTGAATGCGGAGTTCCAGGCATCGACTTAAACACGAATCTGCACAAAAACATTCAGAACCGAAGCTCACAACATGGGTTACATTCATGGTTGGAATGCACCATAAATGTAACCACGAATGTAAGATTCCAACCATGAATGTAACCCATGTTGCATATATGGTTGGAATGTAATATGCAAGCCTCACATTATCCAAACCAACATACATATACGAGGGTTGTTTGAAAAGTTTGGTAAAAAAAAAAAAAGTTGAACCCATTTCTTTGGAAAATATCAGCTTTATTTCTCAACATAGTCCCATCGAGATCTACACATTTGGTCTAGCGAGTTTCCAATTTTTTCATCCCATCTAAAAAGTAGGATTTCTTAAATTCTGCAAAATAGTCGTTGATGACATCCTCGTTCGAATAAGATTTTTTCCCACCGAGCCAAATTTTTAAGTTTAGGAACAAGAAGAAGGAGCTATACGGGGCAAAAGCCCGGAGAATACGATGGATGTGGAACCAATTCGAATCGCAATTAGTGCAATTTTGCCATTGCGACAGCCGATGTGTGGGACGGTGCACTGTCTTGATCAAAGAGCACTTTTTTTATGCGCCAAGCTTCGCCGTTTTTTTTCTTCAGTTCTTTTAAACAGTCCAACAATGGCGCATAATAGATTCCTAATAATCTATTATGAATCCAAATAATCTATTACGATAATTCCTTGGGAATCCCCCGCCAAAAAAGTGGCCATCACCTTCCCAGCTGCTGGAAATTTTTTCACATGGTTAGACTATAAATTATATATTAGTTTAATCCTTTATCCAAGTGTAAGCAACCAAAGTTTGTACCTGAAGTATCTTCAGGATTTGGGCAACTCGTGGCAAAGGCGTACTGAGTTTTCATCACTTTCCTTAGTATCCCATATTGCAAAGCACATCTCCTTGCGGACATGTATAATGCTATGCATTATAGAAAGGGTCGACTACCCAGACCGGTTTCGACCTTTATTGTGGTCTCTTCAGTGGAAGTCAGACCCAGAGGTGATACCAAGGTTGAAGCAATGCAGATGCCGTATTTCCATATGCCAGTTGCCAAAAGGTGTCACACCTTATTATTAAATTACTCTGGATTAGAGAAAGATGTTGGAAGTTTTTTCACTTGGTTAGACTATAAATTATATATTTAGTTTAATCCTTTATCCAAGTGTAAGCAAACAAAGTTTACTTACACTGGATTGAATTCTCATCACTTTCCTTAGTATCCCATAATGCAAAGCACATCTCCTTGCGGACATGTATAATGCTATGCATTATGGGAATAGTCACTACTCAGACTGGATTCGACCTTTATTGAGGGTCTTCAAGGGAGCCAGACACAGAGGTGATACCAAGGTTGAAGCAAGAAGACTTCAATAAAGGTCGAAACCGACCTGGGTAGTGATCATTCCCATAATGCATAGCATTATAAATGTCTGCAAGGAGATGTGCTTTGCATTATGGAATAGTAAGGAAAGTAATGAGAACTCGATCCATCTTTGCCACGAGTTGCTCCGGTCCTGAAGATACATCAGGTGCAAACTTTGTTTGCTTACACTTGGATAAAGGATTAAGCTAAATATATAATTTATAATCTAACCAAGGGAAAAAAACTTCCAACATCTTTCTCTAATCCAGAGTAATTTAATAATAAGGTGTGACATCTTTTTATTTGCAACTGGGATATGAAAATATGACTTCCTCATTACTTCAACCTTGATATCACTCTTGGTCTGGCTCCCACTGAAGAAACCTCAATAAAGGGCGAAACCGGTCGGAAACTTGGGGGATGGCAATGCTGTAGCCAATGAAGTTTTAACTGAGGCTTAGCTGTTGCAGTTACCCAAGTAGAGGAGTAATGGATGGCAATGCTATAATCCATGAAGTTAACTGAGGCATGGCTGTTGCAGTTATCCCTCAGATGAAATATGAGCAGTTCTACTCAGTGGTGGGTTGAGCCTGCCACTGGGTAGAGCGAAACGCTGAGAGTTCTCAGTGACAGGGTGAACCTGTTACTGAGGGGAAACGACGCTGAGTTTTGATCCTTCAGGTCGCTCATTGTTGGGTGATCCGGGGGATCTCACGAGTTTTTGGAGAGGTAACCCCACACTTAATACAGGGAAACCGGTTGGAAGCTTGGTGATGGATAGCAATGTTTTGTAGTCAATGAAGTTCTAACTGAGGCTCGACTGTTGCTGTTACCCAGGTAGAGGGGGTAATGGATGCCAATGCTGTAGCCTATGAAGTTGACTGAGGAATGGCTGTTACCCCTCAGATGAAATAAGATCGGTTCGGCTCGGTGATGAGGTGAGCCTGCCACTGGGTAGAGCCAAATACTGAGAGTTCTTCTCAGTGACAGGATGAGTCTGTTACTGAGGAGAACAATGCTAAGTTTTTGATCCTTTGGGTCACTCATTGTTGGGTGATCTGGAGGATCTCACGAGTTTTTGGAGAGGTAACCCCGCACTTAATACAGGGAAACCGGTATGGGTAGTGACTCTTTCCATAATGCATAGCATTATACATGTCTGCAAGGAGATGTGCTTTGCATTATGGGATACTAAGGAAAGTAATGAAAACTCAGTCGACCTTTGCCACGAGTCGCCCCAGTCCTGAAGACAGTTCAGACGCAAATTTTGTTTGCTTACACTTGGATAAAGGATTAAACTAAATATATAATTTATAGTCTAACCAAGTGAAAAATCATCAAACATCCTTCTCTAATTCCAGAGTAATTTAATAATAAGGTGTGACACCTTTTGGCAACTGGCATATGGAAATATGACTTCTGCATTGCTTCAACCTTGGTATCACCTGAGTAGATCACCCAGTCCTTTTCAGGACTTCCAAGGTAGCGGTATCCCCGTGTGGTTGCCGGAATAAGAATAGCACCAATGCAAATTCAAGCATGTCGTAAGAGGCGACTAATTGGACGCTGAGATTCGAGAGTTTGGGTTCGTTCTCTTAAGGTTTTTGCCTTAAGGGAGCAATTTGAGTCTCCGGGGAAGGTATTTCCGGCACGGCCCGGTGAGGGGCTTTGTCGGTTAATGCTTTTCTTCGGAATTTGAGCGGTTCTGCTGGGTGGTGGTGGTGGGTGGAAGGCCATCATTGAGTGGAGCCAACGCTGAGATGGACGGTCTTTCGGCCACTATTGAGTGGTCTAGGGATCGTCTTAATTTTTAGAGATTGGCTTTACTTACGTATCACCAAGGGAGCGGATGGCAATGCTGTAGCCAATGGAGTTTAACTGAGGCTCGGCTGTTGCTGTTACCCCCTGGGGCGCAGAGATTCGAGAGTTTGAGTTCGCTCTCTTAAGGTTTTTGTCTTAAGGGAGCAATTTGAGTCTCCAGGGAAATTGTTCTCCGGCACGGCCCGGTGAGGGGCTTAGTCGGTGAATGCTTTTCTTCAGAATATGAACGGTTCTGCTCGGTGGTGGTGGTGGTGGTGGTGGTGGTGGTGGGTGGAAGGCTATCAGTGAGTGGAGCCAACGCTGAGATGGACGGGGTCTTTCGCCCGCGATTGAGTGGCCTAGGGATCGTCCGAATTTTTAGAGACGGCTTTACCTTAACATATGGCAATGCTGTATCCAATGAAGTTTTAACTGAGGCTCGGCTAATGCCGTTACTCAGCCATGACTAGAGCTTTTAGCTCAATAACATCTCATCCACAGAGATTTTCTTCATTCAGATGACGGGATAAAGAGTCAAGGACTCAGTCCATCGCCCAATTCTTTTAGAACTTGGTATCACCTCTGGGTCTGGCTCCCACTAGAGAGACTTCAATAAAGGTCGAAACCGGTCTGGGTAGTGACCCTTCCCATATTGCATAGCATTATAGATGTCATCGAGGAAATGTGCTTTGCATTATGAGATACTAAGGAAAGTGATGAGAACTCAATCCACCTCTGCCACGAGTTGCCCCCGTCCAGAAGATACTTCAGACGCAAATGTTTGCTTACACTTGGATAAAGGATTAAATATATAATTTACCTTCCCAGCTGACAAAACGGTCTTCACTTTTTTCGGTGCTCTTTCACCGGGCACTGTCCACTGTTTTTACTGCTTTTGGACTCAGGTGTGGTGGATCCAAGTTTCGTCTACAGCTCACGAATCGACACAAAAAATCCTGCGAATTGCGATTAATCTTTGCCAAACACTACGTTGAAATATCTTTTCGCATGCGTTTTTGATCGACAGTCAACAACCGCGGCACCCATCGCGCAGACACCTTTTAATGTGCAATTTTTCGTGTAGGATATGATACACCCGTTCAGTTGAGATGCCTGCAATCTCGGCAAGCTCACGCATTTTCACTTGGCGGTCTTCCATAATGATATCATGGATTTTGTCAGCCATTTCCTTCGTAGTAACCTCAGTCTGGCGTCCGGAGCATCAGTTTCGATGGACTTACGACCAAGTTTAAACTCATTTATCCCAAAATAAATAGTCTTTAATGCTGGCGCAGTGTCCCCATGAATTGCATCTAACTCGGCTTTGATCTGAACGGCAGTCCACTTCTTAAAAATGCAGCATCATATAAAATTAGTTTATATTAAATAGTGAAAAGTGACTTAGGAATATCAGTACAAACCAAATAAGCAAAAATAACTAAATAATAAAAAAAACTCGGTAGCACTGGACAGCTCTGTCCATTTTTAATAGGTATTTCTATCTGTATAGGCTATATATTATCAGGCGTTGAGAACAGACGGCTCTGAGCACGCTAAAATATAACTCTCATTATCTAAACTGAGAGACGAGAAGAAAATAGAAAAATCAATTTTCTTTTATGACAAGTACCCACGAAATGTTATAAATCTATAGCACTTTATAATCAAGTGTGAGTTAAGAATTAAAAAATAATCCAGGCATTTATAGACCACACACATGCACACCACACACCCAAACGCACAAGAACAACAGTTTTACGCCACTTTAACTTTCACTAAGAGAGGTGATTTCACACAACTATCACCTAAAGACATTTCATAAATATGTAGGATTAGAAACCACAACTTGTGGATTGAAGAGCGGAAACGTAGCCGGTCACTCTTAAAAAATTTACTTTCTGATTTATTACATTACAAAATACACAATTTCGCTATTTTAATAAAGTTATTTCATTCCAAGCGTTAAAAATCGTAAAACGACAAAGGAAAATAAAATACAAAACACTGTTCAAAACATCACGCTAGTCTTCATCTCTATGTTCGCATCGTTGTAAATTAGTTATATCTTGTATGAAAGGAACTTACTGAACTTTCGCTTATGTATAAACTTCAAGCTCACAGATTATATTCGTCCCGATTATAAAAATAAATAACTGCAGCACTCAGAATATTTTCCTGTTCGTTACTATTGTTATAATTTTGATTCAAATATAGTTTTCAGATTCCTGTGGTCTATAAAGCAAACAGTGAAGCAAACAGTGAAACATCATGGAGGCTTAACTGTAATTTCACAAAGTGACTTACTATTTAAATCAAAATCCATTAAGATCCTTGCGATTACAAGATAAATATATATATGGATAATGAGTTAAGAGTATTTTATGAATATGACAAAAAACACCTGGTGACTTGCTCAATTTCATTTGCGTCTAGAATAAGTTATAGTAGGTTAGAGAAGGCAAAGTAATTTTATCTCATTTTATGTAGCATTTGCCTGATCCATGAGACAGCAGCTATCCGGGATGGTTAAAAAAAAAAAAATGATGATGCGTCCCACGATGGATTGCCGGACCGCTATTGATGATGACGCAATGAGAGCCACCACTGAGTTCGATTGAAGCCATATATACCAGCTGCTCGCAAAAAGTTTGAATTGTGATTAAACAATTCGTCTGATTTTGCGACTGAGAAAGGCGTACTAAAACTTAATAAATGAGTTCACATAAACACAAAGCCGACAACAAATTTCACAGATTATCAATTTGCTTGTCGTGCAATGAGGATCCATTTCTGGAACAGGTTGTTGATGTGTGAAGAAAAATGGCTTATGTATACAGCAGTAGCATCATTGGTTATCATTGAAGTGAACCTGTGCGGTATGTTTGGAGAAGTAGAGCTGGTATTTTTAACTGCAAGCGTCTACTTCTTAGTCAAACAATCGTGAGAAATCAACTGCAGCAAGTTTATGACACGCTGATTCGAATGCGACCTGCACTGGTATCATTAGACCTTATGTTCCTTTAATACAAAGCGAAGCTTCATACGGCACGAGTGATCGGGACATAATCTACAGCTTTGGGCGGAAATAATTCCATCTCACTCTTCATATCAATCTCCCCCCCCCCCCAAAAAAAAAAAAATCATGACTTTCGCTGGACAATCATGTGCACAACTGCAATTTACAATTTTGAAACTGAGAGGCACTGAAAACTGAGTGCAATTAATTTTTTTCTTAACATGCATTTTATTAGATGCATATAGTCTAAAATCAATCAATGCTGATCTCAAATAATATTTGAATTTTGTGACTGTTTCATTAACGATTTCAGATACGAAATTTAATTAATGTTGCTAAAGAGATAAAGACGACACAGAGAAATTAAACATGCCCATAAAACGTTCTTTGTCTTACTGCTTTACTAATAAAGAATATCACAAATAGCTAAAAATCACTGCGTTAAATTACTTTACAGCAGCGTTTTTCAACCTTTTTACACCTGCGGACCGGGGAAAATAGGAGAAATATTTCGCGGACCGGCTGATGGCTAAGGCAGAAACATAAACCAATGCAGATAGTATTTTATTTATTAAATCCAATGTTATAAAATTACAATTTTTAGCTAGTGTGATATCTGCTGCTACTTAGTGGTCAGAAAATTTGATATACGTGGCTGGAGCTTTGTTTCTGAGAGAAGAAGAAATTTTTGAAAATTTTTGGCGAACCGCTAAGAAATTTCCACGGACCGGCACCGGTCCGTGGACCACAGGTTGAAGAACAAGGCTTTAGTGAGATAAAATCAGATATACAAGTTCAACAAAAGTTCGTGACATTTTTATGTCCACTTCGTCCAAAGTAAGATCTAAAATTCGACTTCCGCCAGAAAATGTAGACCTTTTGGTTTATAGAATTTCCACTTCAGATTATGTTTATTACTGCAAGAAATATGCAACCTCTCTCTCTCTCTCTCTCTCCCTCTCCAGCTGTACTCCCATTATATAAATGTGGGTGTGTGAGTCAAGAGAAAATAATCTGTTAATATTCTTTTGGAAGAGAAGAAAGTTGTCATTTTTGAAAAAATAATTAATGGAGAACGATGTATATGAAGTGGTTCGGTGAGAAAATTGGCAACTGAGTTGCAATTCTTTGCAAAGTTTCTTACTTTGTAGTTATTGTATATTAAGTATAACTGTTTATTTTGTTCCAAAACCGAACTACTTTTTTTTGCTTACTTTGCTTACTTTGCTTTTTGTATTTACTGCATTACAGTTCTTACCAGTTTATATGTTTATGATGTTGAGTGTATTACTGCTCGTAAATTTATGCATTTTGTAACCTGGATTACCTGTTTTTCTTATGATATGATTTTTCCAAAATTTTGTAGAACAAACTGAAGTTTAGAAAAAATCGATTAATTGATGACAACTAGTGAATGTCCAATTTAGAATGGTTTGAATTTCTTATTTACTTCATACTTTATCGACATAGGTAGTACTAATGTACATTCTAGATAATAATACTCAAATAAGTTAACAAGGGTTGCACTTATTTCATAGTTTCGCTCTAATCCGACCCTGGGGGGGGGGGGATAAGTGTAAAGTACAAATGGCTCAAAATACGGGAACGCATTATACCGAAAAGGAAAAATAAAAAAAGCAAAGGGACGATGTTCCTTTACAGTTGCTTTACTAACAGAAATATGCGTATATACTTAGGAGTAAAATAAATAAATACATAAAAAAGTTCTGTTTTTAAAACTTGAAATATCCTAAAAACCGACTATAGCAAAAAATATTACTGTACAGTTTTTATTTTTACATGAAAGAATTAAATAATAATATGTTTTATAATAACAATTTAAAAAAACACAAAAATGACTAGGCTGGTCATTAAAAAATAAAATCTAAAGAAATCTCTAATAGGAGAAGAGCATTTTCCAGTGAAGTTCATTAAATACCGATTTTTAAAGGAGCACTTCACACCTGACACATGAAAACAATGACTATCAAAAATGTTAAAATATTGCCAGCAGTGAAAGATGAATCACCAAGCTCGCCGTAATGTACATGTACATTACGGAATATTCTAAAATAGAAATAATACTTATTAATATCCGCAATAAGTAAGTACCTAATCAGGTGGCTATTGAGGATTTTTTAACTAAAATATTAAAACTATAATTCATAATAAATGTGTTTCGTTGAATTATGAAAAAGGAAATAATTGAAATTATCGATGAATTGTTTTTTCAATAAATTCTTTTCACTATGAGCCGTCATTCAACGAGTTGTTATTCGATGACTTCGAAGATTTCGTATTAGGTGAATTACTTTTCGGTGGACTATCTTTTCATGAATTTATTTTTAATTTATGAATTTTCATGGAATAGCGAAAGCATGATATTATCTAAACAGGTTAGAAAGAAATTTATAGGAAAGATGAATGTCATATGGTATAAAGCTTAATCCTTCACTAGATTTAGTACGCTCTACGATCCTGAGTGGTTGCGTCCTTTTTTTTTTTAAATATATATTTTTTTATGTAAATCTCCACCCAGTAAAGGCAATTAGCCTAGAGTACTACTGTACTAGCATTGGTACCCTCTGGACTAAGAAATCGATATTCTGGAAATCGTGTTCTAGAGACCAAACATCGAACTTTTTCCAAGCTACTTGAGGTTTCCAATAAGCGAGAGATGAAATCTCCTACCTAAAGACCCAGAAAATATCTGTGCCCACATTATAATTCGAAAGCAGGTCTGGTGTCTCGAAATCATAACGTTAATCACTTGGTCAACCAGGTGACCAAGTGATTAACGTATTAACTTCATTTTTATTCTAAGGTAACAAGAAGAGCGATACGGCGAACTATATTAGTGCTGAGCGATCGTCATATTTCTAGTGATTACCGCCTCCTGCTGAAGAATTCTTTTCCAAGATGATGACTTCAGTCTACAAGTCACGCATACACACTTTGTTTCTGAAACACAAAGGGGAACTATCTTCATAATCTTCATTTACTCAACGATCTCAGTCCTAGAAAGCATTTAAAAAAAAAAAAAAAGTCAAACGAGTGAGCCTACACGGTAGTTTCTGCCTTCATCAAACTGCGCAAATTGAGAATTAAAAAGGATGTTTTCAGTAGTTGAATAATGTGAAATAATTACCAAATTTTGATATTTCTTCGTGGCATGCTACAGATTTTCTTGAACTTTTACTAGTCATATGTCAACACCGTTGGTACATACGAAGCACTTCAATCCCAAGAAAACCGACAGACACGAAGAAGCCAAAGATTCTGGATCAGTATATTGCAAGACAACACAAGACAGCAGTGGCTGAAAATATAAATAATCAAATCGAAAGACGTGGACTATACTGAATATAATTTGCATGCAGTAATGTGGAATTTCATAAGAAAGATTTTATAAGTATCTAAAATACAATATTTTTGCCAACCAGTAGAGCGAGAAAACAATGCAGAATGACATATTTAATGCAAGGTCAAATAAATAATTTAAGTAGTGATAGAGAACCCGCTGTTCTTTGTGCTTTAACGTTCAGGATTACGTCGGATGGGCAGACACGGTTATATCGTAGATGCTCATTGAACTTAATTGTTGGCCAGTACAAATTTCTAACCTTTCGGCCCTAGCCATCTCTAACAAAACAAACTTTTATATTGTATAACAAACGTTTGTATTGTGTTTCTAAACAACTTGTATCAGGCATGTTATAACTTCCTTCGCTACTTATTTAATCATTGCAAGCATATGTAAAGTTACTTTGCGTCTATTCTCGCATTTTCCATGCGTGAGTCCATATGAAAATAGGATTTTCTGTTTCACAGTACAATTTCTGGTTCTCGTTGCAAAAGCAATCTTCATTTTATTTGCACATTAGTGTTCGCAAAAAAGCTGTTGTTAATAAGAAGAAAAAGTTGTTCCAGTTTCTTTCTAGAAACTTAAAACAGGCTATCGAATAACTAAATAAATTGTATGCTTTCTATTGTGTAGTAGTAACACAGTTCTCTGCCTTTCGAAAAATATAGAAAATGTACTTTGTTATGACAATTAACGATTGCGGTGCACAGTTCTGTTCATTCTAAACAGCCATGGGAATGTTTCTTAAACATCGAACTACTGGTAAATCACAGACTATCCTGTAGCACAGGGTTTCTCAAACTGTGTTCCGCGGAACACTAGTGTTCCGCGGAAGGTGAATAGGTGTTCCGCGAGAAGTTCTGAAATTTGTCATTTTAGTTTTCTAAGCATTTTTCATGAATAAATATTTTATAGTAAAAATATTCTGAGGAGAATAATATTAGTGAATATGTCGAAAGGCTCAGACCCAGAACAGCTAATGACATCTGTGTATCGTTAATTTTCACACATCGAAACCTTTCAACATTTGGGAAAGGGAATGCCGCTGTTTATGACAGGTTATAAAAATTGCCTGCAAGCCCATTACAACAATTGGTGTCATATCCTCCGTTCTCAAAACTGAAGGAAATGACATCTGTGCAGCAAATGTCAGTGACCAAGCAGCATATTTTTAAACATGGAAGTATTCATGAATTATTGTTAATTTTCACACATTGAAATCTTTCAACAATCGGGAAAGAGAATACTGCCGTTTATGACCGATCATAAAAATTGCCTGCAAGCCGATTACAACAATGGGCGGCATGTCCTCAAAACTGAACGAAATGACATCTGCGTTGTAAATATCAGTGACCATTCAGCAAGGAAGTATAAAGAAAATTTTCACTCATATTGAAGATCAAGGTAGTCTGTATCCAGTTCTCAAATCTATTACTACTGAATACTTTCTTCGCAAGTTCGTATTGCAGTATGTAAGTGCTTGTTCTGAAACCGGAGTGCCGTGATTTTTTTAAAAGTAATAGGAATACAGAGTTAAAATTAATATGAATAAGAGACAAGGCACTTTGTTTAATTTTGGTATTAAGAAATCTCTTATTGAAGGTGTTTGTGACGGAACATACAGTGAATCATCCACCTCAAGCCTACAAAGATCTCCAGGATGTACAAAAGGAGGGAAAAACTACCAGCACACAGGAGAAAAAGTCTGCATTCACTTGTAAGTACTTATAATAATATTATAAATGTATTTGGTGATCAGAATGGGATATGTCAATGAAAATCAGCACAAATTAATTTAATGATGTTTGCCTGAAGAAACTACGACATGCTACAACATTTCATTAGTCCAGTGATTGATAACTAATTTAAATGTAATTTATATTTGTCAACATGCCACACCGTATACATAAGTATACTAATACTCTTTATGATTATGCCATAATTAATTATTAATACTTATGTTAATGTATGAACTTTAAAAAAATTTGGAAAGGTATTTACGAGTAAATTTTTTGGGAACGGGCCCTCGGGAAAAAAAAAAAATCAGCTAACGCCTTTTTATTCCCGTATATAGGGAGTAGGCGAGGCGACTTTTTTTTAAAAAAAAGAATTCTTCTTACTCTTTTAACTAATTTTATAATTAATATCTGATTTATTTCGAACTGTTTAATTTTTGTTACTAAACATTTTATCAAATCATTCTTATTACAATTGCTTTTACATTATTTGATACGATTTAGTACTTTTTCTTACAAGTATTGTTACAATTCATATTTACTTTTGTGTGCTGCAGTCTTTTTTTACTATTTTGCATTATTCATTTACTTTTATATTATTCGACATTTCTTATTTATAATCTTATTGTTTTTCATACTAAAGTTACCTTTACAACACAATTCTATTTGTTTTTAATATAGCTCTGACAAATATTGGAATTTGAATATTATTGAAAAAAATACCCATGGATTCTTGTTTAAAGACAGGAACTTTAACACAAGGAGGAGCAAGTACTTCCTTCTGCTGACACATCTATTCGTATGATTGGAGAAGATATGGAATTGCAAACTGTGGTTTCTTCAAACGCTAATATTAAAGAACAAGAGTCATCTAAGAACAGACCAAAACGGAAGTACCATGAAAGTTATTTAAATTATGGATTTACGTGTATTGGCAATACACATGCTCCTGATGTTTTGTGTAATAAAATACTAGTAAACAGTTCTTTGGCTCCAGCTAAATTTCGTAGTCACTTCGAAATGAAACACACTGATTACAAAGGAAAAGATATACATTTTTTTAAGAGACGACGTGACTCGCTAGAAAAATCTAAACTTTAAATGGCTACAATTGCTACAACTGAAAATGCAACAGAGGCGTCTTTTCGCGTGAGTTACCGCATTGCACTTCATGGTGAAGCTCATACAATTGGTGAGACGCTCATTAAGACTTGTGTGAAAGACACTGTATCATGCATGCTAAACGAGCAGGTTGCTAAAAAAAATAGATGCAGTACAATTATCAAATGATACTGTTTCACGCCGCATCAAAGATCTTTCTGCTGACATAGAAAAAGAGCTAATTCATCGACTTAGACTTTGCAGTGAATATTCATTGCAAATGGATGAATCTACAGATGTCGCAGGACTCGCTGTATTACTAGTGTTTGTTCGTTACATATTTGATAAAAGTATTGAAGAAGATTTACTCATGTGCGAATATCTACAAGAAAAAACTACCGGGGAAGATATATTCAACTGTATTAATAATTATATTACAAAACAGGAAATCGGTTGGGAGAAGTGTATTGATATTTGTACAGATGCTGCTCAAGCAATGGTAGGAAAAATGAAGGGAGTTGTGACATGTAGCCTGCAAGTGGCTACAAGAGTCACCAAAAGTCATTGTGTTTTGCATAGACAAGCACTAGTAACAAAAATAATTCCTACATATTTAAAAACTATTTTGGATGAAGCCGAAAAGATGATCAACTATGTAAAATCGGGCTTTTTGAACTTCGTAGTGAGTTAATGGTCTTCTTGATGTCACATAATTTAGGACAAAATTTTATTGAATTATTAAGAAATTATTCATGGTTGATGAGTCTTGCGTATCTGGCAGATATTTTTACAAAGTGCAATGAAATTAACTTATCATTACAAGGAAAGAATATTACAATTTTTAATACAATAGATAAAATTGCATTTTTTGATAGGAAGTTGCAATTCTGGATTTCTACAGTTGAACAGAATAATTTTGATTGTTTTTCCACCTTGCATGAATTTTTGACTGAAATAAATTCTAAAGTAAATGAAGAAGTATCTAACGTAATTTTAGAACACTTGCATGACTTGCAATCAACCCTTTTGCAATATTTTCCAAAATCCAGTGAGGATAATTCCTGGGTTCTGAATCCATTTACAATGACAGCTAAGCCAGCAGGCTTCAGCGCAAGTGACTATGAAAATCTAATTGACTTAATTAGTGACTCTGATTTAAAACAAAAATACAAGGAACTGCCAATAAATGATTTCTGGACAAGCGTGTCAAAAACTAGCTATTCTTGTTTTACTTCCTTTTACAACGACATATTTATGCGAGGCAGGATTTTCATATTATGCTGCAACCAAATCAAAGTCCAGGAACAGATTCGACGCTACACCAAATATGAGAATTCAACTTTCTAATATTGTGCCTGATATCAAACGAATTTGTAATTCAAAGACCCAAAAACATCAGAGTCATTAAGAACTTAATTTGCAATATACGTTTTACTATTTTTATGTGTTTTGTTTTTACTAATTAACATTTGATAATAAATGATTGTTTTTTCTTAACGCTTAGATTTACTCATTTATTTTATTTATATTTACCTAACCTATAAAACCAGCACACAGGAGAAAAAGTCTGCATTCGCTCGTAAGTACTTATAATAATATTATAAATTTTTGGTGATCAGAATGGGATACGTCAATGAAAATCAGCACAAATTAATTTAATAATGGTTTAATTGATGTGTAATTAATTATTAATTATTAATTAATTAATAATCATTAAATATTAATTAACAATTATTAATCAACACTAAA
Organism: Typopeltis vanoorti; assembly: GCF_054136105.1. Taxonomy (NCBI): domain Eukaryota; kingdom Metazoa; phylum Arthropoda; class Arachnida; order Uropygi; family Thelyphonidae; genus Typopeltis; species Typopeltis vanoorti. The sequence goes on along the minus strand of NC_143556.1, from coordinate 71,087,213 downwards.
ATAAGCTAAATTACCAATTAATTATTAATTAATACATTACAAAATAACCAAGGTGTTCCGTAAACATTTCAGGATTTGTGAAGTGTTCCGTCGTAGAAAAAGTTTGAGAAACCCTGCTGTAGCAGATAAACCTTGTTGTAACTGCAGTTAAACATTATCGCTCCATTCTAACGCTACAGATTTGGCAGAACATAATTACAAATTTGAAGTGTTACATTTAATTAATGAAGATATTACAGCACATACTTGGAAAATAGCGAAAATTATCAAAGATATCATTTATCTTCTTTTTCTTCCCCCTCCTCTCTTCCTCCAACAGACATCAACAAGTCGTAATATTCAACCGATTTCGACGAAATTTTGGAAAGCGCTGTTCCAAGAATTGATGCTAACTTTATTGTTCTAATGTTAGCTAAGACCATTTTTAAATTTACAAAAAATGTATAGTGAAAAAAAAATAGAAGAATATATGCGACAGTCATATTTCTAGGTGCATCATAACTGGCATAACCTACTCCTGAAATTGTTTGGTTTCAAACGAATGATTGGTTTAAATCCGACTTAAATTACAGAAAACAATACTTGAGCTATGACAACTTGAATAATATAATAGAACAAAAATGATAAAATACGAAGCCCCACAAGGATCAGTGTGCTATCTCATTTTTAATTTACTTTAATAATCTGCGTGAGTAAAATCTATTTGAAAAAGAATATTGTTTGCTGATGACACGACCTTAATTTATCCTGAGGCGAACATAGAGGCTTTAGAAAATCGCATTAGCCATAATATGTTGAAACAAAGTGGTTTAGCAATAACGGTCTTAAAATTAACACAAACAAAACTACGGTAAATACTTCCGCCTAAGAGATAAACCAGTTCACAATCTATCCATTAAGGGGCATATTACTAATTGAAGTGATATACAGTATATAGCCATAGATCAATTAAAAAAACTAATTAAAATATTTGGGATTCCATTTCAACAGTAACCTGATGTGGAACTCTTATATATCATTTTAGTCATCAGACGAAGTTCATTGTTCATCCATGTATATACTATACATGGGCATATAGAATATATTACAGAAGAGTATATAGAATTTTCCAGTGTATATACTAAACTTAGGTAAATTCTTCACTGCAGAACACGATATTATCTGTTGGGGTGGAGATTACTACAACAATCCGTTTCGCTCGATATGAATCCAAACTCTTGATAGTTTGCCATTACAGAAATTTTATTTGTATATTATTATATTATTATTATTTATTCATTTATTTTATGTGTGTGTGACTCCCAACTATGACAGTACTACATGAAAAACTTACATCATTACTGACTTCCTATCTACAATTTTCCTCCAAATCAATCTGTTACCTGTTAAGGGTCAAAGCTATAGAACTGAGAAGAGACCTCCACATAGCCTTTAAAGGAATGCGGAGAACCGACCAGGGCTTCTGACCTAATGTCCAATCCTCATCTTCTCGTGATGAACCCTGTTGGGTATCTACCTGAATACTGAACGAACGAAGATGGGCTGGCAATTTGGGAGACTTACCGGAGTCCCACTGTGGACTCCGGTAAGCAAGACGGCGGTTTCATATCACTTGGCGATGAAATTCATCTTCTACCTAAGACAATCACAAACATCTATGTCCACAGTGGGATTCAAACCCGCGACCTATTGTTTGAAGAAGCGGATACGCTAACCACTCGGCCAAACAAACAGATAATAAGAAATAAAATATTGGTAAGAAATAACATTGGGTATTTTTTTCTGTATATATATAATGTAAATTATGATACGCGCTATACCAGAAACGTGCTGGTAATTAGGCAAATAAAGAAATTTTTTATAAATCCTTGGAATATTTAGCCATAAGAAGCTATAATAAACTGCCTGATTGGAAGGCTATTTCATAAAACTGAAAAATGTTGATTTCTATTTTCAATGTATATTATGAAAATATATTAAAATTGTTATACGTTATGTGTTATGAAATTTGCTATGTATTATATGTGCTGTCATGTAAAAATTATCCTAGATATAGTCATTTCCTTTGACAGTGAATATATTGCTTTCACTCATATTTTTTCCAGTAAGCAGTATGGCTATAGTCCCTGATTACACACATATTACCTCTCCCCACCCATCCTTCTGCCTTAGACTAGTGAAAGAAGTGAATTGATGATTGCTGAATTTTTTTTTAATAATAAATTTCAGTAACTTTCAAATGTTTAAAAATATTAAAATATTAATGGAAACACTGCCTTACTTTTTTTTTTTAATATTATGTTCTGGTGACCTTGAAAAACACGTTAATTGTCAAACTGCACATCTAGAAATGCCCCTTATTTGTTACCTGCAGACACTCCCAAATTATCCAATATATATCTAACACTGGCTTTTTTATGTCCGCCTTTTGGGTGAGTGGATCAACCATTAACAAAACAAATCCAACAACTGATCGCCAGTTTCTTAGTAATTGTTAAATGTGGTTTAGCTAAAAAAATCTCCTTTTGTTTGCGCCAATGAATATTATCAACTGATACACAAAATAAGCATAAAGTTATGAGAAAACGGTAATATTGAAATTGGAATTGTGTTATTCTTATACACAATGGTAATTTACGTGTCAGAACGCATCCTCAAGGATATTATATTACTGTGGCATCATTAAACTGTATTCTCTCTCCCACCCTCCAATTCTCTTTATACATGCCATGCGGATAACACCTTTAATGGATTTGTTCGATATACTTTCATTAACTATGTACCAGCATCTCTTCTATTGGCGAGTTTGAGGGAAATAAAGGTTCCACAATCCAGTTGCTAGATAGTACATTGAGCCAAACCCAATGTTGATGCATCAGCAGGTTTCCGATTAGCTAGCAAATAATCCCGCTGTCACTTACTCTGTAAGATTGCTGCCTGGAATGAATTAGAGAATTAGAATGAATTATATCAGCATGTAGGGCGGGGGGGGGGCACTATCGAGGCCACGCATGGACAGATGGACAAGAGGCTGGGTTACCCAGGAATGCTAGAAATGTCATGAAATCTCTCTCTCTCTCTCTCTCTCTCTCGCAAACGAAGTTGTCTCCCAATAAAATCTCCCAGAAATAAAAATAGCAAACAAATAACTAAAATCAGAAAAAATATATATATAATCCCATGTAATAACCAAAACCATACACACACACACAAAAAAAATTCACATAAACAAACAAACAAAAAATACGTTACAATATTCGTGGTCTTAATAAAGATAAATGGCACACAACTTGACTTGTAATTTTACACCTGAGATTCCATGTAAGAGAATGCTAAATCTAGAATCCCCTCTTTAGGATCGGTTCTGGCTGAAAATTGCCATGTGCTACACTTTGTTGCACTCATTTTCTGGCTTTATAGCATATCTCCATAAATAACTTCTCTACTTTTCTTATTTATCTATGAAGCTTGATTTTTCCGAACTCCAAATATTCAGAGAGGTATCTTCCGTGGGAACTTCAATGTTCAGAACCAAATTGGCTTCCCATCTCTAATCTATTGATGAAACTGAAAGAGATGAAATATTTCTTATTGGTAATGATCTAACACAAATTATCAATCTAATCAACTTCTCACCATCCTTCCAAAACTCTGCACCTTTTCTCAACCAGCTCGCCTTTAAATATACTGTAGATGTCATAGCTTTTCACATAGCCATAACCATGTTTCTAAAAGAACGATCTTCAACTTATCATCTCGGACTTGTGTCCTTTGGCACTAAAACTACCAAATGAAACGAGGTCCGTGTCTGATCAGAAGTCCGATCTGGTTTCTGTTCTCCCTACCTGCTCCGACCATATAACTGAAATAATCTTTTCTGGAATTAAAACCTTTATTTCCCACCACGTAAAATTCCTATTTGGAAAAGCAAGAGTTTCTTCATTTGTTGGAGAAACTTTTGTTTTCCCAATAAATGTGTCAAAGTCTAAGACAAAGGTTCAGAATATCTAAACAGCTGTAAAAAACATCAAGCCATCAGAAATCGAAATGCAAGGAACCAAATACAGAGAAACTTGACTCCAGCTCAAACTGCACTCGACATTTCTGCAAAAAATCTCCTGGTCCTTATGATATTTCCATAATTATGCTCAAAATTTGCGCTTCAGAACTTCCATCCTATATCTTTCGCTGTAAGGCGAAAGGTATAGGATGGAAGTTCAATAAATGGAAGCATGGAAGCAAGCTAATATTCAACCTATCCTAAAAACGGAATATAAAAGTTAGTCATAAAACCATCCACCAGCTACCCTCACCTCATTTTATCGAAAACAAAATAGAAGGCCATCAACAGCCAACTTTCCACTAACTGGACATCCACTTAATTAATAATCATAAGTATAGATTCCTCCATATTGGTGATCAATTCTGACTCCTCCACAACATTCCTCAAGCTATCCACCTCTGAACACAAGCCTTTGTGCTGAGGAGGGAAATGATGAGACTGACTGTGCAGATATCTGTTGGTATGTGTGGGCTTTCTATATATCGATATTTTTAGTTTACCAGAAGAGCGAGTCAGTTTGACATCAAGAAAAGGCAAGGAATTATCCGTTTCAAGCTCAGCAGTAAACTTAATACTTTGATGTCAGCTATTGAGATGTTGGAGGAAAACCATAAGGGATTCATGTCCATGGCTCCAAACAATGAAGACATCATCCACATAACGTTTCCAAACTTTAGGTGTTAAAATAAAGGAAGAGATAGCCTTACAGGGGATAAAGGATTACCCATAGCCAGTCCATGATTTTGTTTGTATATATTATCTTGAAATTTGAAGTAACCGGACCTGATGCAATGTGTAAGCAAGGCTAACATTTTTTCTGCACAGTCAGTCTCATCATTTCCCTCCTCATAAGCTTGGAATAATTTCCACCTTGGGACATAGAGCCCGTTCTCTTCTTGATGACCCAAATTAACTGCTTACAGAAATAAACCATCTGAAAACTTCTTTCGAAGTTAATGGATATTCCAAGAAAATCATTGACAAATTCCTTCTTAATCCTCCTAGACATCACTCAGAAGAAACAAATAGATTCAAAGGCAATATATCTATTCCTTACATAAGTACTGATTCACACTAATTAGCAAAAGTTCTAAGAAAATACAATATCCGAACCTTGTTCACTCCACTTCCAAAGATCCGTTCCTTAATTAGCCACCCAAAACCTTGTCATCATCAACTCAAATACCCTGGTGTATATAAAATATTATGTGACTGCGATATTCCTTATTTCGGGCAGACAGACAAATCTGTCGAAATGCGTATGGAAGAACACATGAGAGACATTACTTACAAGAGACAGCGAGCGAGTGCATTATCAAGTCATATCCTTTTCTCGGCTAATCCTAATGATGATAACCAAAGTCACAAAGTCTGCTGGGAAAAATCTACTAACATCTTCCGTTGCAGTGACGAAATAGAGAGAAAAATTGTGGAATCTAGAGAAATCATCTTCAATCCTGTTCATCTAAATAACAACTTAAGCTACAACCTCCCAGATAGTCATTCAGCTGTAATCATGTACTGGCGTTCACGTGATGCAGCAAGCACGCACTCTCCCAACAATGCAACAAACGAAAGAACAGCTTCAAATACAACTACAACGTTTTCATGCTAATTATGTATAAAGACTGTCTGTGTTGTTCATAGTCTTTTAACCCTCAATGTTTAGTGTTTTTTCTTTTATAGTGTCACCTGAAGAAGGCTGTTACAGGCCGAAACTAGTAGTGTGTTTATATTAAAACCTTTTTACTTAAATCTCGGTTCTAGTCATTTAATTCTTCATAAAACTATATATATATATATATATATATATATATATATATATATATATATATATATATATATATATATATATATATATATATATATATATATATACGCACACACACTGACAGGATCAACAGAGGTCAGCTGTACTTATAGAACCACTGTTTTCGAACAGAAACGTAACAAGTCTCACAACCGGCCATCAATTTCTTTTTCCTACATGGAGCTGGGCAGGAATAAGAATCATATAGGACCTCCTGACCCAGACCCTAAAGTGGAAAACATTCATATGCCTATCACTGAAAAACCCAAAAACCGAAAGCCAGTATCAACAGACGCAGCTGCTATTATAAAAGTGTTTCCAGATATCGCTAAGCTTCAAGGAATTCGAATTCCTTCTAGAAACTGCGGGGAGCCCACCTTTCATCTAGTAAGGTGGGCTCCCGCAGAATTGGTGGGAGCCCACCTTACTTCAGATGATGAAGTAAGGTGGGCTCCCACCTTACTTCATCATCTGAAGTCTCATTTCATCTGAAGCCTCACTTCCAATTCTTCCTTCGAACTACAAGAAAATATACCACTTCCTCATCTCAGTGCCTCCAACTTCGCCCTTCGTATATTCATCCTTAACCCTCTCATCTACAAAGCTGCAAACGCCACTCTGTTTTCAGTGGGATCTCCCATATAAATCAAAGTGTGCCAAACCAGATTACAACATACGGTGGGGGGGGGGGAGGGTATGGCACAACATATTGCCTACTCCTACTAAGCTCTACAAATTTCAATTTATAGAATCGGATCTGTGTCTTTTCCGCGAAGTTTCAATTACTTTGGAACACACACACACATCTAACCAGTCCTGCAAACAAGGCGATTATCAGTTATGCCCTGAACATTACCTCTAGCACCTGTAACTACACACAGTCAAGAAGACTACTGGAGTTTAGTCCATACAGAAAAGAACAGACACAGAACATGCAACTCCTCTTCATCTGCGCCAAGGCGTTATCTACACTTTTACCTCAAGCACACAAGAAATAACCAGCACCCATCAATCACTGAAGAACAAATCCTCACGTGGAGCCCTATGTAGGAAACTACAAAGCAGGCTTTCGCTGTAATATGATTATCACAAAGAAACAAAAACTGTAGCCAAATTCATTGAGTGGAACCCAACTGGTATTCTGTTCTAGATTGTTGACGACGATACACTTCAACTGAAAGATAGCTAAGAGTGATCCCGAACTGTAATTTACCAAAAAGACAAATCCTCTCTACCACTCATATATATATATATATATATATATATATATATATATATATATATATATATATATATATATATATATATATATATATATCATAGCCCATAAGTAAGGGAACATTCTATAAAAAAGGCCTGTGTTTGTGAAGCCGAAAACGGAAAACATTTACGTAATGCAATATATACTGTATATATATATATATATATATATATATAATATTTACTGCATGCCTGTATCTTTCCTTCTGTTTTTTATGCACCAGATGGAGTCCTCCAGAGTAGAACTAGTTATGCTTTTTTTTTAAAGCAAATATATATATATATATATATATATATAAACTTGTCCAAATCGCCGGTGCACACTGTGTTTCATAAAACTGAGGGGTAAATATGACAAAACTTAGCTATAATTTTTTGTGGTTGATAGAGAATTTTCAGAAGCGGTTAAAAACCTTCCGTGACATTTACAAAAAATGCTGTACACATATCAGAGTTCTTAATCAATACTGGGATGCGACTGAACCAAATCTGCATGTACATCAAAGAAGTGTGCATATTTGGTTACTTGGACTGCAAACGTCCTCAGACGATATTAAGAAATTCATGGGTCGATTTTACAAGAGAAAGGTAACTAAGATGAAAAATAATCAAATCATACTAAAAGTTTTTTTCATTTACACTCAATTTTTCTGGAAACTACTATGAGTGTTACTTTTAAAATTTAATTCTTTAATCTTTAAAATACTACGAGTAGCTAAAATCTACTGTACCTGCGCAAAGTATTACACAAATCAGACTGGACGAAGTTATGAAATCTGTGAGGGGAGGACATTAGTGACATGACTCATAAGAGAGAGAAAGAGAAATCGGATATAACTGATGCAACTTTTGTCGCATCGTAGACTTGTCTATGTTGCAATGCCGTATTTAGAAATAAATCAAATTTCTTGGCTGACTGTTTCAAAAAATTAAGTGAGGTTATTCAGTGATGTTAATTCGATCTCAACTATTACAGAAATTACCTACAATCAATGGGTGATTTCATAACGTAACAGTTGGAAGAACTGTCATCCTTTGATCAAAAAGAATCTGAGTTCGATTCTCGTCGCTGACGTGAAAAACATTTCTCTGAAATTAAAAACAAAAACAAAATAAAATAAAGTGCTTTTACAACTGAAGGTGATTTAGCCGATCTGACAAAGAAGTGAGAGTTTTTCTACTTGAATAACTCGGATTTTTTTCATCCTGTAAATATATAAACCGGCCTGAGAATATACCGCAACATTCAATGAAAAACATTACAGAGTGCAAGGATTAGTTGAATCAAGATTAGTTGAATCAGTTGAAAGGATTAGTTGAATCAATACCTTGCATTCATGCAAGGTATTGATTCAACAATAGTGTAATGGATCTAGAAAGAACTGTCTAAGGAAGAACCTGGACTGATGATGATAAAATATCGGAAACCTGATCAAGGGGACCAAACTTTCGGACAAAATTGACCGAGATTTTCGTTTGAGGAACCGAAAAATCTTAGAATCTTGAATAAGATGACTGGCAAGTGAACCTGGAACTTGAAGCTTTCCTAAGAACTGATCAGTCCGCAAATAACACGAGATATAATAATGAAAACAGAAGTTATTTTCTGTAATGCATTTCTATATCATTTTTTACCCCTTGTACTTGTTTTATTTTTTTTTATTTAGCCTTGAAAAAGTTATGGATTTTTTTTTATAGTTAGCGAAATATGTCACAACCGCAATTACCTTCTTCTTTGATAACTCACTATCAGATAGTTTCTTCTCTTCAGATCTACCTACATTGGTAGAATACCTCAAGGGTGGGGTGCTATTATACTTACACCCTTTCTTCTATGCATAGATGATCTCTCATTATCCTCAGGTCTCATTCATAGTTTCGTTGTTCAATCCATTCTTCGTCTCTTCGGCTTTTGATAAAACTTTCAATTCTCAACTGAACACTGTTACTTTAACAATCATTGGCGGAGCGGAGACAACTTCGTGACAAACATGTTACAAAGGGCTGGTTCTATTTTGTTTCACACGAGAAAAATTTGACCTCATCTCTCTCTCTCTCTCCTTACAGTTGATAATGCTCAGATCTTCAAACAGGATCGAATTTCTTCCTGGGCTTCTCTTTTTGGACCGACTTCACTCTTTGCCTTTTCAGGAGGGAATGTACATCATTCGTAGTCTGCTCAGCCTAGGAAACAGTATCTATATTGCTCGGGACACTATTTTCCCGTGTGACTGAGAAAACAGCATTCTAAAGCAGCGTTTCCCAGATTTTTCCTACGACGGAACACTTCGCAAATCCTGAAATTTTCATGGAACACCTTGATTATTTGTAATGTATTAATAATTGATTATGGCATAATCATAAAGAGTATTAGTACACTTATGTATACGGTGTGACATGTTGCCAAATGTAAAATTACATTTAAAAAAATCAGTTATCAATCGCTGGACTAATGAAATCTTGTAGCATATTGTAGTTTCCTCAAGTCAACATGATTAAATTAATTTGTGCTGATTTTCATTGACATATTCCATTCTGATCACCAAAAATTTATAATATTATAAGTACTTATGAGTGAATGCAGACTTTTTCTTCTGTGTGCTGGTAGTTTTCTCCTCCTTTTGTACATTCTGGAGATCGCTTTGTAGGCGGATGAATCACTATCTGCGTCATAAACACTTCATTAACAGATTTCTTTACACCAAAATTAAACAAAGTCCCTTGTCTCTTAATCATATTAAAATTTAAATCTGTAGGCCTATTACTTTTAAAAAATCACGGCACCACGGTTTCGAAACAAGCACTTTCACCCTACAATACGAACTTGCGAAGAAAGTATTCAGTATTGCTAGATTTGAGAACCGGATACAGACTACCTTGATCTTCAATTTCAGTGGAAAAATTTTCTTTATACTTCCTTGCTGATTAGTCACTAACATTTGTAACACAGATGTTATTTCGTTCAGTTTTGAGAACAGAGGATACGCCGCCCATTATTGTAATCGGCTTGCAGGCAGTTTTTATGACTGGTCATAAACGGCGGTATTCCCTTTCCCGAATTACTTCCATAATACACGGCTTGGTCACTAACATCACGGAACACTTATTCACTCCGCAGAACACAATTTGGGAAACCCTGCTCTAAAGAATACTGTTTTCGTATTTAGTAAGATGCATCCTGAGGATGCTGGATGCTCTCTAAGGGTGGAAATCCAGTTCATTGATGTCCCCTCCCTCCTCTTTCACGGACTGGCTCTAGCTTTCTCAAAGATGTTCTATTTCTGTCTTGCATCTTTGCTAGGGATATTTTCACGCGCACTGTCCAGCTTGACTGTTCCAATCATACTCTTCTTCTTTCTTCTTTTTCTTTATATGTTCCCTGCAGGAACATATACAATTGTTGGACAATATCCGTTCATGAGAGACCAGCTTCTGACCCGCATTACCAACTTCTCGTTCTCTTTCGTTTCATTTACCTGTGTATTCTGGAACAATCTTTTTTATTGTTTTCTCCAAAGACTACATCTGAGAAGTGTTAAAAGAAACAAAAACTGAAGTTCCATTTTCTTCTTAACCACTTGTCCAAGGACAACGCTGGTATGCTTGCTATAGGTTTGGAATCTCTTTGTGTGTGTGTGTGTGTGTGTGTGTGTGTGTGTGTGTGTGTGTGTGTGTGTGTGTGTGTGTGTGTGTGTGTGTGTGTGTGTGTGTGTGTGTGTGTGTGTGTGTGTGTGTGTGTGTGTGTACAGCTTTGTAAAGACGATAAACTCATTTGATATGATAGTATTTAGTTCTGTGGTCACATTTTTCTGAAGATAACATTATCAAATTGGCTTCCTTTCACTCTCAATTTCAACTTGTTTACCGATTTAAAAAAAAAAAAAAGTCTAGTGGAGCAGAGTCAGAGAACAAGTTGATCATGTGTGAACAGAGGCACTGTTAGCGATAACTGCCATCTAGACTGTTCCAAATCTGGCCGTACTCACATGATTCTCGCAAACATTTTAGTACCTCTAAGTGGTAAATACTGGAAATAGTCCTTCCTTCTAGAATGAATTCCTTCTACTCCGGGCAGAGCCTCATCCCCATAAGCTGTAACATTTTATGTTTTTCAGCAGAACTTTTCTCCAGCATTACACAAAACCTGATATTAATCCACTGTTCCAATCTCCCGTTTCTGAAGGCGACGTTAGACATGATACCCAAAGACATCAGGACAAAGAGCAACTTAAGCCATTTATATTTATATATATATATATATATATATATATATATAAATTATGACCAGCCATAATTTAGAGCAGGGTTTCCCAAATTTCACAATTTAGGAAACCCTGCTCTAAATTATGGCTGGTCATAATTTTACACCATGCTAATTTTACATAACAGGGTATACTGGCTTCTCTTTCAGTGAAGTAACATACATAATATTTAACATCTGATGAAACATACAATGAATCAAAGCCATAACCAGGATTTATTGGAACTGGTGAAGGAATTGTACAATGCATCGTGTTTTTTTTTTTGTTTTTTTTTTCCCTTGGAGGTGGGAAAAGGGTGGAAGTTCTTTAATATTATTTTATTCCATGAATTTTCTGCTGTAATTATGAAACTAATAATTCACTTTCTGATGATTTTAAGGAGATTAACAAGGCATCAATTACAACGTGGTAACAACATGCATCCTGGCTATACTACCACAAAAACGTGAGGGTATCATTTTGCAATGTACATCGAAGTTTTGCATAATTTTTTGTAAATCATAGCATCACAGATAGTTAATCAATTAACAATGCAATGCCGAAAATTGTTTTTATGATATAATATCTTAGCAGGCTAATTATAACATGTGTGAATACATCATTTTGGACATGATATTTATTCGAATCATATTCTAACAAGCGTTGAAAATATTATAATTAGTTTTAACAATTTCACTAAACAGAGATGAAAATTCTGTTCCTATAAGAAGACGGAAAATATCCCCTCACCATTTTTTTTTTTTTTGAGCAATTCAAAAGAACATTTATGGTTATTTGGATTGAAACATACAAGGTATGAAAATAGTGGCGAACATGTTATCATTCAGATACAGACAGCCTTCCTATTCCTTTCTTAACAGTGCAAGCACCATTTATCAACGTTATCATGAGAATATTAACTACATCCATCTTAGTTGACAAAAAATAAAACTATTTTATTATATAGAGCGATGTGAAAAGTTATGATATAATAATATCTTAGCCAGGTAATTACCTATAGTGTACATAAATTATATTTCTGACATTGTATTTATTTGAATATCCTGTCGAACTTTGAAATTACAGTAAATGAAGTATTTATCTACTTAGTTCATTCTATATATATATGGCAGAAAAATTGTCTTAGACAGCTAAGATATGCATTCAGAACATGTGGTCAGCAACTTCTGACTTTTCAAAATACTCTTTATAATCTTTTAAAAAATACTATCGTAACTTTGTAAATATTTAATGAGAAACATTCGCCTCCGATGCAGTTTGTTGCAAGATTTTGGGACTCGGAAATTCGGTGTCAACATTTGCTGCGAAATAAGTAAAACAAACAAAATGCTTATTTTAGTTATAGGTCACATCCACTTAAAAATGGTTGTAGTTCAAGTGTTAGGAACCTGCAACCTGAAAGTATTGGAACAGACACATGGCTCCAGTCTGTATAATAATAATAATAAAAAAAATTAAAATAAAAATAAATCGCTCAGTTCCGAGTTAAATTTTCTTTGATTATTTATGTTGCTATTATTGAAACGTTACCACAATGATGAGAGTCGCAGGCCAGTTCTGAGTCTGAGTCCATAATTTAACAATGCTTAAGCATTCCCCCTAATCCCAAGAAGATGAAGTCATTACAAACTGTTGTGAGCAGCCGTCACACCTACAGCTATAAAACCCGTTTACTCTTATCACTGGCTACACAGAGAAATCACCATCGACTGCTTCAGGGGTGGCCCAGATAAAAATGTAGGTTTCGGTGTGAACTTAATTCGTAAAGAGAGTATAGTGATTTGTAAGGAGCAGCAGATAGCGTGCAGGCCAGAAATAGACTTGTTAACTTTTGCTATTATCTGTGGACACTCAACAAATCGCAGTCCCCTTTTTTGTAGAACTTTCACTTTCTTCCCGTCTCTACTGTATAGGTAGTGTGTATGGCCTGTTGTGATTGGCCAGAAAAACGCACCGTTTGTGGGTCACTAGGTTCTAGCTGAGCTGACATAGACCCACTACTAGTATAGGTTACCGAAAGGGGTTGGCCGCCACTCGTTTCAGTCGTTCGTTCCGCTGACACAACTTTCACTCTTTCCGCAGAGACCTAGTTACGAACTACTGGTGTACCGTGTCCCCGCGTTGCTCTGCATCGTCGGTTTATCAACCCGCTCCCTGGTGAGAAGAGAATTGTTTTCCGCGGAAATACTGTACAGCGTTCTCCAGCGTGGCTGGCGGTGTGTGTGTGTATGCCGTGTAGAACACGTGGTCGGTGTGTTTTGCGTTTGCCGGAGTACTCTTTGCCACCATGACACTTTCTACAAAACCTATATGACTAATGTTCATCTATTGATAGTAGATCCAATGCAAGTTTAGTTTATCTTGAGATGTCTACTGCACATCTAATGGATCCCTGTTTTTTCTCTTCCCTATCTACCATGATAGGGATATCCACACCCCCTCCGATACCGAATCCTACCCTTGACTATCATGACCCACCAGATACTAAGGAAGGCATAGAAGAATTGTGTCCAGTATGTGGAGATAAAGTTTCTGGTTATCATTATGGTCTTCTAACCTGCGAATCATGTAAAGGTTTCTTCAAACGTACAGTTCAAAATAAAAAGGTTTATACGTGTGTAGCGGACAGAAACTGTCACATAGACAAAAGTCAACGGAAAAGGTGCCCTTATTGTAGGTTTCAGAAGTGCCTGGACGTAGGGATGAAGCTGGAAGGTATGTATATATTTTTGAAAATATTTCTGGTGGAAGAATTTTGAATTATCACTAATATTAGTATAGTAACTAACATATTTATTATTATTTTATCTGAAATGCAGAAGTAATCGTCTTATTGATAAGTAGTTGAAGAATAAATAGTTTAACTACTTTTTCAACTAATCACGTTATTTAAGAATTTTTCTAAGAGATTTTTTTAATATCCGAATAGAACTATAACTTTCAGATCAAGTTTCAATACGTAAAATTATGTGGTGACTCATTTTCATTGAATTACAAAAGTATTGGAATGCTTGAATATGAAATTGAAATGACTGAGCTATAATTTTATTTCAAACTTGCAATTGTAACCATTTTCATTAATTGTGTAAATGCCATTTTAACTCTGGCCTGCTGTCTGGAGTTTCTTTTACTACTCCTGTACTCTAGTTCCACTGAGCTCCATGTGTCGCTGAATATATTAAATATTTAGGTCATGACACACTTTCACTGGAACGTCAAAAGAGACACAGAAGGATTATTTAACATCTGAGCTGTATTAGAGCTGTTTAACCCTATTGCCAAATTAGCGGTAATATGAAAGGGTAGATAAAAATTTCGAACGAAAGAAGAAAAGAATTTCAAAAATATATATAGCTTAAAAAATAGCAGGTTACATTACTGGGAGCGATTATTTGCTCTCTAACTTATCTTAAATCTTTATGAACCTCAGACTACTTGAGAATATTCTGTCTCCACCTCCTGCATATTTTCTGAATGTTGCAATATCTTCAGAATTTGAATATTGTTTATCCGAACTAAAATAGTCAACTTTTACCTTTTCATTGGAGATGTAAAATTTATTCAAATAAATATAGCCTCAAATTATTTTGCACACAGATCTATATTAATGACATGACATTTCACTATATGAGTGTTATCAGTGCTTCATTGAAAAATATTTTTTCCTTGCAAATAGAATTCCAAGGGAGATTACGTATTATGGGAGTATAAAATGAAACGAGCAATCTTTGCAAGTAAATAAACAGAGATGAAGATGCTTAGAAATATCTGAGAAAGAATGCTCTTTAATAATATTAATGCTATTTCACTTTATCGTGAAATGTTTTTTAAATGAAACATTTCCTTCTATACAAAATTAGTTTTGAGCATTTCCTTTCCTGTCTCAACTACTAAAAATCTACGAATATGAAAGCCTTTCTGACTCCTAGCAACCTTTCATAAGAAGGAATGTTAAAAATAATGTACTGTATATTTAACTTGCTTGCAGCCTATATCAGTTGTAGCTTCTGCGACAGATTATTTGCTCACGTGAGCAGACGAACAGTTCATTGTACGTACAACTCTTATCGGTGTAATTTGCTGAAGTGCTGGAACTGAAGACGTCGTTATATTGTCTGTCTGCTCAAGTGATAAATATGTTATAACTTTTACTGAGAATTTTTGTTATGTACCGTAGGGAAAAGGTTTCATTTACTGCGTAGTAATAGTGAAAGTGACCACACCCGTTACAGCCATACATCAGTTTTCGAGACCGAAAGTAGAATCGCGTTGTGACCCAGATTTGATGCAAATTTTGACCCACTATCCTGCTTGGCAGAGAGCTCTGCCGACGCGTATGTTGGCAGCTAGTTTAGTGGGTCACTGCTAACACATGCTCCACTTTACTCTTCATAATACACTTTCATTCAGTAAACGAAACATCATGTGATGTAGGACAAGGTTGCTTATTAAACCGCAAGAGGGCACTTAGGTCATAAATGGACTGGAGAATAGAAAAAATGAAGACTAGGTGCGAAATGTACAGGATAAAACTTAACGTTCCTTATTATTTAAGATTTATAATAAAAAATGAAAACATTAAACGTTATTGCAACAGAACTTGAAGACGTATTAATTATTCATCATGCTAGTCTGACCTGAAAACTTCCTAAAATGCAAACATCTTATGACGGAGAATACGTAGGCGGTCACATCTAAACAGGAATCTTACAATTCAATCTGTTGGTTCTTGCTGAAGTGTTATTTTTTTTTTAAATAATAATAATAATAATACTTTCTTACGCGGAAACTCAAATAAATGGAATTTTATTTCATTATTTACGTTTTCCAGAAAACGTAAATAATGAAATAAAAATTGATCGGTTACTTAACGGCAACTTCTGGAGCATGCGCAATTTTTACTCAAAATTATGCTATTTGTGAGAACGGATATGACCAATTCTCTTTAGAGCCATTTAGAAACCGTGTTTCCATGACTATTTCTATTTCATATTTCATATATTATCTATATAGAACCGGAATTTATTCATACACGCATGAGAAGGAGATTTGAAACTATGTAAAATCCTCTCCATGTTTGACAATATTACAATAATGAGAACATTTTTATTATTTTTACGGCTATTTTGCCTGCTTTTTTTTATCTAACATTTTTATATAAATATACGTCTTCAAAAGATTATATTTATAATCTCAAACCTTATTAGAAAAGCAAATTTAAATTTTAAAACTGTGTCTTCCCCCCCCCCCCCCGTTTGTTATTATCTAAAGGAATATTCCTTTAGATAATAACACAACCCGTTATCTTTTCATAGTTTTCAACCCGTTATCTTTTCCCTTATTTCCCTTCAATGCAATTAAAAAACTGCTCTAACCGCACTAAAGGCGATAAATACAAAATGTTAATTAAATTTTTGAATTAAATCTGAAGTGAAATATAATTTTTTTATGTATGTATGTATATATATATATATATTTATTTATTTATTTATCGAATTTATAACGTTTTGCTTGCTTCTAAATGATTTTGATTTGGTACTAATACATTGTTTATTGCTAAGGAAATAAATGATTTTACTTTCCTAAAATGTAATGCTATACTGTATAGAAAACTTGCGGTATAAATGAAAAAACAATTGATTTGTCTAAAATTTACTTTGATTTTTACAAAGTAAATTTGATCAGAGATCCTGAACTTTGTCTGGTTTAAGCAGGTTTTAAAATTAATATACCTTAACGAATTCGATTTAAGTTACTGATTCCACATTCAAACAGTAAATTGCTAAATATCAATGTTTTCAGATCTGAGGATCTACCGTCCGCCCCCCCCCCACCCCCCCACAGGAGAATGGGAAACCTTGCAACTATTTTTGTGGTCCTTAGGGTAGCTAGCATTTTTTACACACACTTCTAAACAAATAAACTGGGATGTGATTTTTGACTTCATGGTATTTTTTTTCTTTAAAAAATCAAAAATTAGGAAATTTTTGATATCTTATTAAATATCAATAATCCTCGGGAAAAAAAGCAAACACTGATATGTATTTATAAAATTCGGCCATATTTCAATATTCATGCTATTTCTTTTTAATGTTTAAATTCATTTTGATAAATGTGATGTTTTCACGATTGCATCGAAAAATCGATGCAATCGTGAAAAGCGGCGGGCTGTTCAAATTCCTGGAATACGAATCCAAATCCTTCCAAACAAAAGACGTCATTCCAAGGACTTTGTCCTAGTAAACGTTAACGAACTAAACAGTTTTATGTACTTATGTTGTGCATTATAACGGACATGAGGTTTTTTTTTTTACATTGTGAATATAATTTCCACTTTCCTGGAAATCACGAAAACCTAAAGCCTGATTAGGAAGGGTCAACGGAGCGGCGAGTTTTGGTCTTAATATCTACTCTCTCTATATAAAAAGATAAGCTGAAATTTGAAACGTTATGTCACGTTTTTTGTCTCCGGCTTACGAGCCCGAAAGTCGGGGGGGGAGCCGTAGGCGCCAGGGGGGAGCCCCTTAGTGCATATATATATATATATATATATATATATATATATATGAAGTCTTAGCTCCTGAAGAAAGCATCCGGAAATGCTTGTTATTGTGATTGAATAAAAATCATAACTGAAATTAGCTGTTATTCGGAAAATGAATTGTGGAAGTTATTTTGAACATGTAACAAATTCGATGTTCTTGGCAAAGGCCTTGTATGTTAGCTTTCAGATCAAGAATAAAATAAATAAATACTGGTAATTTTTTTTTATTTTTTTAATTTATCCATTATATTGTTCCCAAATGGGATAAAAGGCTTTTTGTCAGATCGGTAACACTTAAATCCTAAGGCATTAAATGCCTGCAGCGTTTAATACAATTTGTTTTATATTACTGAAAACAAAATTTTCAAAATTTTTTCCCCAAAAATGTCGGTCAGCAATAAATTTAATGTAAACGAAGTTCACCTATATTCGTTTAGTATTACATTTACTTTTCAATTTTCCTTTTAAATATCTTTACTTTCAAAACATGATTAATCTAGAAATTTTGAGTTTTCATCAAAAATTCATCGTCAATGAAAATATTAAAAAAATAATAAAATTAATAGATACTGCTTCGGGGAATTGTAGCACGTCGAAATTTCATGTTGCATTAAAAATCAACTGAAATTACATAAATTTGTTTCCAATTACTATTTTCGTTATTCACTCTTATAAACTTTACTGTAAGCAAAGTATAAAGTATGACTCAACCCCAGAATGTTGCTTGTAAGCAGTGCGAGCAACTTACCACTGAGCTGAAAACAACGCATGATTGTTCTACTTGCAGCATTAAGTGTTTTGCCATGGAAACGTGGAAGCATTACATCACATACAAAGGCAATTATTTTAGCACAGAGAAAAGCAAAGACAACTGAACTTGATGTTAGTAATTGGTACGCGTAGACTGCGCATTATTCATCTGTTATTGGATGCACCATATATGTCGCTTATCTTTTATCGGGAAAATTTTTTCACATTGGAAAAATTTTAGCGCCTTAATTCACAAGCTAAAAATTAAGAATCCAAAGCTAGTTACTAAATTTCAATTATTATAAGGCGTGAAGCATACGTAATAAGTTTTACATTTAATTTCATTACACTTAATTTGCTCTTAATCTCCGTTTTAAAATTGGCATCTTCAGGACTATGCATGAATTTATTACTGCCGTAATGGGTAGTTTTAGAGAAATAAAGTTCATGAACCGAAAGATTGGCACTTTTTTCGTGGGATTTCAAAACAGTTTTGTTGCATGACAATAACGAGGTGCATCCATAATATTTCGCAATAATTATATGAAGAAGACATTTTGGAAATGTCAAGGTTAATGGAAATAATAAACTACTGCTAAACTGATTAGGATATTTTTGATAATTTTAAACTAAATGCATTATTTCTGCATAGGCAAGGAGGAGGAGGATTTATCAAGACTTTTTTTTTTTTTAGTAGGGAAATATTAGAACTGTCAAAAGAAATGATCATCTGGAAAATATTTTAAACCAAGAGAAGAAAGATCATAACGAAAGACTCGCTTATCTCTATTGTGTATTAGACTAGGTCTCGTGAAAAACTAAAGTATTGGACAAAAATAGAACTTAATTCCAGTATCTTTAATCATTACGGCTTCCCAAAATTTCAGAATACAAACTAAAACAAACTAAAGGAAGGTATATTTGTTAGATCTCAAAGTAGAGAAGTATTAAAGGATTGAAGAATTTGGAAATAATTAAAATAAAACTAGAAACCTGGGAATTGTTCGGCGATATTGGAGGAATTTAGGGCAACGAAGCCGAGAATTAATACAGAAGTATGTAGTTGATTAATATAAAACACTAGTCTAGAGCTAGGACGTCACTGAAAAATTGATCTTTATTTTCACTGGGAATTTCGTTGCATGAGGAAACGTAACTGAGCAACAATACCAGATAAAATAATGCTAGTATAATAGAGACTACTGGTGGCTTCTTCGGGGGACGGGGGAGGAGTTACAAGAGCAAAACAAAATGAATATATACGCATTTTTAAATTCATGTGTTAGTGTTGTATTTCTTAACTAAATATGCAAATATACTTGAATTTTGTTGGCTGTTAATTTTACATTTTTTAATTTAATTTACGGGGTTTTTTTTTATTTAAAAAACAACAACTGCTTACTTGGTTAGCCGAAATTATACAGTAGCTTAAGCAACTAGAGTAAAGTAAGCACATACCAGTGTGTGTTTGTTTGGGTTGGTTTACTTACTTTGTTCCAAATTGTGGGATGAAAAATTCAATTCCCGGAGGGAAGGAACCCTGTCACCTTCATGTATAAACCCAGTTAAGTTGCATTCAATCAAAAATCGCTGTCAAAGGCTCTTCGGTAGACGGAATTCGAACTCTGATCCTTCCAAGGGGAGGGAAATGCTTCGACATCCTCGCGAGTGCATTATAGACAGTGGCGTAGTTATATAGAACAGTTGCCGCCCGGGGCGGTCCCTGAACTTTCCGTCCCTCTCAATACACACCAAAAATACTACAAAAAGTTAAAACGACGTATAGGGAAATAAATTAAAACATTATGTTTATTTTTGAAGTAAAACAACTTTAATTTCAACATTCGAAAATGTTATTTTTCTTGCTTTACTGTTAGCAAAATCGTCGATGACATTGGAGAAGTCTATTTCATAGGTAATTCTTAATCAAATTTTATTTTAAAAAACTCCTCTCACAACTAGCAACACTTACAGCAATTGTGAAAAAAATTCGCAGTAATATTACAATATTTGGAACTGAGTTCTCGAGACTGTATTTTAGAATTAACTGCAAAAGTTCAAAGAGGTTTAAAGTGGGACCACCTGCTTCGCACCCACCTAGCTACGCCACTGACTATAGAGGAAATTTTTATCATCGTCCCATAATTAACCAAGCTTTAGTGGTTTGTAGAAAAAGTACGACGTCCTATAATACACAGAATAGATCTCTTTACTCTGATTACAAAAATCTTCATAGACTGTTATTAAAGCTTAGAAACAGGAAGCATACGTGATCCAGACATGATGCACACGAATCTCGAAATTGTTTTAAGAGTATAACTTAATGTCGGGTTTCAACCGTTAAAAATCATTATCGCAAATGCCCAGATTGGTACAAATACCAGTATGATACAAAAAGCGGTTCTCTCTCTGTTCTGCAAGAACAGATGTTCAATTCGAAAATAAAGTGTAGCTTGTTAATTGTGACTCTTATTTATTTATTTGTGTTCAAGAGCAATGGAGATTAATGAATATTTTAGGTAAATAACTAATAAATATTTTGGAGCATAAAGATTCCAGTGTAATACGCGTGACTGGATGATAAATATTTAAAAAGGGGGGAAATGCTTGAGTTAAATAATTTTTTCGTGTGACTTGTATTGCAAAATCTATTATACTGATTTCTAATTTCATTCGCCAAAATAATGCGCACATAAACAGATAATCAAAATGTTACAAATAATTACATGTACAAGCTTTTCTTATGATAATTCATCTGTCTATTGCATTCAGGACGACCGACATATAGCTAGATTATTTACTTTACTTTACTTTTACTACCGTTGCATACATAAACTCAGTTGTAATGATATATCAAGATGTTGGTGGTATTGTGTGTATGTGTGTTACTCTGCTTCCAAACATCTGGTGATTAAATTACTTTTAGTCGGAAACGCTTAATTTATATATAATTAATGCCGTATAAATAGCAACGTTTTAACTCACGCAGAATGCGTAGGCAGTTCAGAATTTGAACCTGGGTTCAAATCCTGTTCATGATGATAGGAAACTTTTTATAACAGCTTTTCAGGTGAATGTGATTTAGCGGATCTTCTACGGAGGTTGAGTCTCCAAAAATATGGATTTTAACTCTGCTAAACCTTATCTTAGCAGAAATACACATGCAACTTGACTTTGTGGTCAATTCCAATTAACCCTAGAAACCAGGAAGATTTTAAAAAATGTTTTGGAACTGAAAGTTTTGTTGAAATTGTTCATGTAATTTCGTTCCAAAATTATTCCCAACAGTATAATAAAAAATACATTTATTGCTATACAGTACATTAATCAACTTTATATAATAAAGTCGATGAATGCAATCTCTAATTGCGATTAGTATCACTTACACTGATATCAATCAAAGCAATTATTTCTTTATAAAAGGTAACTACTTAACTTGAACGGATTTTTAACTATTCTAATATGATTTTAAAATTAAAAAAGTTTAGAGCTATAGCAAGGTTTGTATTTGATAAGCTTATATATAAAATTTTATTTTCAAGAAAAGTATAATTTTTACTAGTTCAAATTATAATTCGTATACATTCAGATTTCTTAACTGAAATTTTATTTATTTACCCCATAAATATTGCACTATCCCTTAAATGTCACTTTTTTTTCTTTTTTTTTTCCTTTTTTTTTTTTTTTGTAGACATTCTGTCCGCTTCTCATCTCCAATTAATATAATTTCTTTCGTGTCGTACTGAAAAAAATTTTTTTTTCACATATTAAATAAGTGAAGTTTTTTCTTTTGAATCGATTCGGAAATTTTGCAATATTGAGGCTACAATAATAAAATGTCAGATATTATTGGCAGCTAATAATATTCTTATTTTTCCCGAGCTAAAAGTCAACACGCGAGTGCAAATAACTTGTCATTAAATTTTTTATGACTGTTTCCAGCAGCAAACAACAAAATAAAATAAACTATTGACATGTAAATGATGTCAGAGGAGCGAACGGTGTACGCAGAATGCTCCTACTAACATAGAAGCATGAAGTTGTATCTGCCTTAGTCAACAGCAAACAAATAAAATACTTTATAAGAAATAATGGGATTCGGTTAATAATATTACAGATAATATTTACATCATTATATTTTGATGTAAAATTTCGATGTACATGCTTAGTTTTTCAAAGTGATTTTTTTAAAAAAAATTCCTCGATGTGGTGATGATGCTACATCATTCTGGAGATGTTCTTGACCCCACCACCATTCTGAAGATGATGTCACCCTTCGGTATTTAAAGTATTTCTCTAGGTATTCAAATAAAGAAATTCGGTAGCTTTTATGTAATTTCCGTTAATATGGAAATAGCCATTAGTACTGTTCCTGAGATGGTAATGAAATGCAGTGCATTACCAGGAGATTCTGAAATTATTTATTACTTTTTTGATATTTGCTTCGAGGAGATGAAATGAAATTTTAAATTTCTTCTGCATACACATGATAACAACTACAAATGAATTTTTGTTCTGTAATGAATATTTTTGTTCATTCCGAACTTCTCTCAATCGGAATGATTAGCTAACACATGAGTTATTGGAAATCAACCAAAACAACTTCTGAAAGGATTAAAAAATCGATTTGAGCATGAGTTTGGTACTCTTTAAGTGGCCAAAATGTACAGATTTTTACTTCATTTGACTTTTTTTTTAAGTTCTGATTAAAACTATAATTTACATAGAAATATTAAATCAATCACAGAACAAAACTGAATGGTTCTCGGAAATTAAGGAAATAATCACACAGCTTAGTCTCGAACTGTAATCTAAAATCCTTTGTTTACATGAAATTCTATATGAAAGGAATAAATTCAAATGAGAAAGAGCTTAGACAAAACTAATGCTAGGAGCTAATGATTTTTTTACTATTTTAATGTGGTAAGGATGAACATAAAAATGCTCATCCTACTCCACGGCCTGTTTTTATCAAAACTTACACAGAAATTTCTTAACTATGATGATGATATCCAGCCTGTTTTCTATCCACTACAGGGTGAAGGCTCTCTCCTTGCGGGAGGATTGGGTCTACTACTCCCATGGTGACCCAGTCCATCTTGGGGGAGTGTTTATTCACTTGTATAAATGATATATTAAGGTGAATGACAATCACAAACATCCATGTCTAGGCGGGATTCGAACCAACAGCCTCTTGGCTGGAGAGCTGATACGCTAACCACTCGGCCAACCAGGCCAGCTTCTTAACTATACGAATGACTAATCTATAATTTCTTTATGTGAAAACAAAAGAAGAAAATATGTTTTAAACTTTCTAATCTCCTGTTGAACAGAAATGTAGACTCGTTCAATTAAAGAAATTAAAGGAAGATTTAGCAAGTTTCGCTTTGTATGAAATACAATTCTTTATCAAGAATGACTTCATTCTTAATTGTTCAGAAATTTCATTCTGTTACACAATGCAGCAGTGCAATCAGAATGATTATCTTAACGAGTTCGAACTATGAGGGAATTCTTGATATTCTCTCATTTCAAATTAAGTTGATTAAAATACTGTCCGTTAGTTATGATGAATAAGCAGTTCACAATGCAGAATATGGATTATTCTGAGCTGTTTAACATCGCATTGCCTCTTACAACAGCCTTAGCCTGCGATAGCCAAATTCAAACCATGATGACTGAATATTTTGAATAGCACATACCAATTTTGTTATCTCTTTTCTCTCGACTCACGTAAATAACATCGACTCTGTTTGTTATAAGACACGATATAGAAGATGATTGGATGGAAAAACAGACTGGACAGTTTGCAATATGTAGATAAGCAAAGCAGTGAATTCAATACAAATAATGCCTATTGAAATGAAAATAGGCATTATTTGTATTCTGAATTGAAGACTAACTGTATTCGCATCTATACAAAACAATAGTTTTGTATAGATGCGAATACAGATTGATAAGAAAATAACTATTTATTGGCTTAATTGCTAATATTTCGCTGGTATTTTATCCAGCATCTTCAGAGCACACAAAGTTTGTTACAGTAGCGAGATAACCACAATCCGGTGTAACAGTGGGACTAGTATGAGTAATTGTAGCGTGCAACACAAAGACTAAAGTCCTAATTAGGTGCCATCTAAGTTGAAAAAAAAAAAAAAACGAGAGAGAAAAAGCAAGTATTAATTTGGTCTTAGGATGACTGTCTCCCAAATCTTGCGTAGATTTATACAGCCATACTTGTTGAGGTTTGGAGTATGTTTCAAGGCTTCTGTTTCGAGACCTCAACAAGTATGGGCTGTATAAATCTACCAAGGATTTAGGAGGCAGTCATCCTAAGACCAAATTAATACCTGCTTTTTCTCTCTCGGTATTTTTTTTTTCAACTTAGATAGCGCTTAATTAGGACTTTAGTCTTTGTGTTGCGCGCTACAATTACTCATACTAGTCCCACTGTCACACCGGAATGCAGTTGTCTCGCTACTGTAACAAATTTTGTTTATATGCTCTGAAGATGCTGGATAGAATACCAGCGAAATATTAGCAATTAAGTCAATAAATAGTTATTTTCTTATCAATCTGTGTTCGCATCTATACCGTTAAAATCCAATCAACATGTGCGACAACACATAAGCCTTTCCACACGGGAATGGAAGACTAGGTAGTTCTCTTAAGATATAGTACTTTAGAAGAATGAGAAATCAAGAACGCTATATAATTATTTGCACACATTTAGGGAGTAAATGTACGGATTTTCATACTATTTATCGACACTGTTAAGGGAGCAGAAACCACTGAATCCATTCAACTATCAGTAACTTCGAATTTATAATGAGGTTAGAAATTGAAGTAGAGAATCCTTTTCTATTTTATTCAATCCATTTATATAAAATTAAAATTCTCTAATACAACACGCACACCAAATTGTGGTTCTCGAATCATGTTCAAGTTTGAAATTTAGGAATTGTGACACTGAAATATATTATTCATCTATTTTTAATAATAAAAAGGTAGTATTGTTCATGACAAATTTTAGTAAGTAAATAAAAGCTTTTTATGAACAATTTTTTATTAAACTGTTTAAATATTAAAACTCTGGGATATGCCTTTGAAAAATTTCAAACGAAACGTTTGTTCAAGAATTGCTAATTTCGCAACCGTCGGTTTTAATTGTTACATGATTTTGTTCAGAAAGTTAATTAAGTGTTGAAGATGGAATAAGCGGTAAGACTCATTTGAATGTAGTCAGTGATTGCTTGTTAATTTTTGTGGCTAAAGTATTTTAAAGTTTATTTTAACAGGTCCATGTAGGGTCACAATAGTATGAACTCTACGAATTATCAAATTCCTACAGCGTATATGAAATTCCCGCACATCTACTAAGGGTACACTGCAATAATGTGTTCGAAATCTTGCTTTTTGAGAGGAAAACGGGAGCACATGGAGGAAAACCAAATAAAATGAGGCATGAATTGGAAGTAAGAATTGAATTAGCTTAGGTTAACCCATTTGTAACAAATTTACTTGTTTATTTTATCAAAATAGTAGTAAAATAAAGTGGGAAAAGACATCAAACGCTAATATAATGACATTAACTGATACTAGCACTGGTATACGTATTCTATTAGCCATTATATGATATTGGATAATACAGCGTCTAGATTGTTACCCATCCCATCCCCGTTCTACTCATAATTTATACTGCTCAGAGACCTTGGATGCAGTCGAATAAACAAGGTTGTTGGCAGTTTTTTTTAATTCTTCATGAATTCCACCTTAGGCCTCAATTAGAATGTTCGGCCTAGAGGGAAAATAATATAAAAAACAATATGAAATAGTTTTTGTTGGATTTGCTAGATAGTCCATTACGATTCGGATCTTGCTCTCTTTAATTTTCGTCAATGGCTTCAAAAGTAAAGCAAGTTCCGTAATGCATGCCTCCTATCCAGTTCTCCAATAGGGAGGTCACTACTCTTTGTGGCCGACTCATGAATTTTGTATATATGCTAGACTGCGCAAAATACAGAATTCAATAGCACCAACAATGGATGACAAACAGGAAAAGAAAAGGGGAAAAAAAGCTAATGAATTCAAAGTTTACATAAACACATACAACCCATTAGCGCACAGGCTGGTTAAGGCTGCATAAATCTCGTTCCCTGGAGAGAATAAATAATGCTACTTCTAGCCACTTCGATACTCCTCCATGCACTTTATCTGTACAACTTTATGCTATTTGAACGAAATAGCATACATCTATACAGATTAGGTTATGCATCGGCAAAATATCAAGAATGACATAGGTCATGAGTGGAATATGAGAATGCTTCCGAATGTAATAGTGATTTAAACAATATTCTAAGAGACTCCAAGCATAGATTTATTTTTTTAAATGGTCATATTTAAAGAGCCCACTTTACCCACAGTGATAGGAAGAAAATAAATAAAAATATATGGATTTATTTATTTTTCCTTCCTAAAAATTTTGGTTTCACCCTTCGTACCTTCCCTCAAACACACGCAATTAATACACACAATAAACTCTCCTCATCATTTGTTCTGTAGCAGTATATCTAAGCAATCAACTAACAAAAAAAATTTCAACATCGAAATCATCTCACCTTTATTACTTATGCTCTAAGCATTAAACAGAATATTTGATTCAATAATACTAATCGTTGGTAATACTAAAACAATAAAACTACGACCGTCGCTATTGACATAACCCTTCAGCGCAAAGGAACGAAAGCTCAACGGTACGTTGAGCTTTCACTCCTTGATCTGATCTGATCTGGCATTGTATGTTTGACAGAACTAAATTTCAGAAAGATGTCTAAAGCGAAAAATTAAAAATGGAAGTATTAAACCTGTACTCAATAGTAACTTGATTTCCATAGCGAGATGAACATTACTGAAAATCTAAACAATTGCAACTCTGGTAATGATAAAACTTTCGGGTATAGAAGAACATAAAATTCAAGCTGAACTGAAGGAACTGTTAATTTAATTTCAGAGAACAATTATAAAAACATATGAACCAGAAATCAAAGGGGATAATTCTAAAATAAGGAATTAAATCAAAGAAATTAAAATCTTTTATTTATAGATTACAACAACGGGTGGCTGCAAGATTTTATCAAACCATCGAACCTTTACGAATAACGTGACAGCTCAAGAAGAAAACGAAACACTCAGATTCAAGAACGATCTAGAAAGACAATCTAAGACAAGTAATATTTGTTAAAATAATTCAAGATAGCAAATAGTTTTCAATTTGCCTGGATTAAAGGCGGTAAAATATATGTTTACGAAGGAACAACAGAGGCAACTCTGTTGTTGTTATCCCGTACACCGAATAACGACAGAAGATCTGAGTAACATTAGTTTCTAATAGAGGAGGACATAAAAAACATCTCAAAGGTATTTAGAGGATCTGAGGGAACTGAAAACCTTTATATCTGAAACTGATTAAATTCTATATACTATACTACACGTAAACATTAGAAGCCAAAATCAGGACGAGCTTCTGGAAATGCTGAAGCATATCAACGCAAGGCCATATGATCATGCTGTCTCAGAAGGGGTCAAAGAGGAAGCGTTATGTTTGCCATTCCTAGGTACCTAATATTTTTTAACTGTAGAAAAATAACAAATCGGGTAGTGTTTTAATTTTCGCGAGGAGTACACATAGAAATCTAACGTAGCATGACTTTCATGTGAGTACTTGCGAATGCCTGCACCTGCCCAATAAGGACAATAATACTTCGTTTATTCTAATATTCAGTTCACATGATTACACAACAGATGATTTTAATGAGGAGCTAGAAAGAGCACCGAAAAGTGTCAAAACTGAAAAAGTTTATTAACTAGGAAATGAAAACATAAACCTGCTTAAATACTAGAGAAACGGATGATGAATAAACTTTAATGAGCTCTGTAGGGATATCCAAGATCACTTCACCAAAACGTGTACTAAGAAGTGACCGCAGAGAGAAAAATAGAAATAAAGACATAGATAACCAAAGACTTAATTTAATAAATGAAAAAAAAATGCTATACAAGAAACAAAAAAGAATCTCGTAAATGCACAGATTGAAAGAGAATATAGATCATTTAACAGGTTTATGAAGAACAAAATCAAAAAGGCAAAGGCAATATTCTTCCATACTGAACTCGCAAACTGCGGCAGTGATCTAAGGAAGCAATGGAGATGCTTGGATTCACTTACTTATGGGTAAGCAGTGTACACAGAAAATATTCCCCAGGTACACTTATCTGAAAACGACAGTAAACGAACACATTCTTTACAAATAGCGGTGCCTATTTGTCAGAACCAATGAATGGCTCTTAAACCTTGGCGGCAGGCTGTAAAAGAAGACTGAGCGTAAGCTCCATGTTCCTATCAGAAATCTTGGAACATGAACTATAACTAATCGTAACCAGACTATACACCAACAAGGTTGTAGGATGTAGGATATAAGGTAATTGTAAAAATATTAATTTTTACTAAATACCACCAAGATTTCGCCTTCATATCACAAACAAATCCTTTAAGTGGAGAAATTTATAACAGACTTGACAAAAAAAAAAAAAAAAAAAAAAGTTATACCGATCTATTAAAAAAAAAAAAGGCAACGACAACAATCACCACAAATTACAGATCCTGTATTTTACCAGTTCTCTCAAGAATACTTGAACTCGCAATGAGATTACTCGAAAACACTGAACAAGCATACCTAAAATTTTCAGAACTCGTATGAGCATTAACAACAGTAAAAAAAAAAAAAAAGTGTATACTGTCGGAATTAGGGAAAATTGTCACATACGGTTTATCTTATTTAGAAAACAAGGTTGCTAATAGCTCAAATAAACGACACCTTGAGCAAATACCCACTTAACAAAACTGGTATTCACAAAGGTTAATTTCTAGTACCTATTTCATTTCTGATCTATATAAAAAAACCTGTTCAATGGAACTGGCAAAAAAAAAAAAAAAAAAAAATTAATTTCCCACTTGACGTCCGTAGACGTTGCATAGTCACTCCCGTACCTCACCGGGTTTTGGGAATGAAGCCTTCTGCTAGAAATTGTAGGGTCGCAGATACCCTTTCTACACAGAGTTAGTAGGACAATCACAAACATCCACACCCATGGCGGGATTCGAACCTGCAGCCTTTTGGCTGGAGATCGGCTACTACGTGAATGGTTTTCTAATTTAAGTCTGAATGCATGGTTCAATGAAAACAAACTGAACATTTAGAAAAGCAAATTTCTCTTGTTTGAATTGAAGAATAGTAGAGTTGAATAGTAGAGTTGAATACCATACCACTTCCTGCGATCCCAGCAATGACTGCAGTTGCGAAACGATTCAGAGCGTTCATATCTGCTATTTGGGCATACATGAGTATCCCAAATTAAAATCGAGAACCCATATATAAGCAGTTACAGACTAAAGTACATATTGTATAGAATGAATAATAATATTACACGAATAGTATCTAATAATTTTTACAGACTATATTGTGTAGTTATATACTCAAGACTCGGTATGAAATTTGTAGATGAGTGGGGGGGCGATGCAAAAATATCCTTGGCAAAGCGCACAATAGAATATTAACGAAAATCTTCAGATTTAATCATACCGCATTTAACTCATTTAATCCTTGACGTCAGGAAGATATAGCTTTATACCATTCTTATCTTCTTATTACATTGAAATAAAGATTGGATTAGCCTCGATGACCCAGAACTGTATCCTCGGACAGGATTGTCTCCTTTTCCAGATACCTCAATCAAAAAAGAAAAAAAAAAAAAAGTATCTCGCAGCGCCATTTAAATAACATTCCAAGAATCTTTAACTCTCTTTCCTAAGCTTTCCGTTTAGAAATCGAAAATAATCTTTAAGAGAAGATTAAGACTATTTCTTGGAACCATAAATCACAATGAAACTTTACTTACTTTTACTTAGAGAAACATTAATGGAGCACAGAGTAGTTTGCTAATGTTCAGTGTGTCTGTGTAAACACATGCATCTTGAATGAATCATTTGGTGCAAAGGCACAACGTTCGAAAGACCCGAGTTCAAATGTCATCCATAATAAAGGGAACATTTATATAAGCTTAGTTTCGCAGGAAAAATTTTTCCTTCTGTAAAAGTAAACATTCCAGCCAGAGAATACACTTATAGATACTCAATAATTTATAGCAGGCATGTCAAACTCGTTTACTTCCAAGGGCCAAATTAAGAATTATACATCAAGCCGCGGGCCGCAATAGAAAAAAAATCTTGAAATAAAGAGGAAACAGATTTTTTAATATTAACATTAGAGTATATAAGTACAAAATACAACCATGTTACAAAAATACATATCAAATATAAAGTTTACATATACATATTTAAATAAAATTATACATATAATTTTTTGAAGAAACTTGACAACGTTTTTCATTAACGAAATCTTCAAAATTTGGTTGAATTTGTTGAACTGTAGTTATTTTCAGGATTGCGTGCACATGCTGGTTTGTTAATCTTGATCTTTCCGCAGTTTTATTACTCTTTAAAGATGAAAATAGTTGTTGGTATAAATAAAATATGTGAACATAGATAAAATAAGCCTAATTGCATATAAAATATGGGGTATCGATCGACTGATAAATAATTATGGAACTTTGGAATTCCAACATCCATATTATATATTATATTTTTGTTTCAATACGGAATCACACTGAATTTCGATTAACTCCAACTATAAATTGTCATCAACAGTTTCAACATCAATCCATAGAGGAAAAGTAAATAGGTGAAACTGATTTTCATATTTCTTAAAATCTAAAAATCTTCTTTCGAATTCATTTTCTAATAGCTTAATTTGATTGACATATTCTGAAAATTTCAATTTCGGTGATTTTTGTAAATAACGATTGACAACATTCAAAATGGGCTAAATTTTCTTTTTGAATTTGTTTTTGCCAAAGTAATAATTTCTGTTTTAAAATGTTAATATTGTCAAATAACATGGTAACCTTGTAATATCAACTGAAAAAGCCAGGTCCTTTATCCATTGATCACTTTTTAATATTTCACATTCATAATTTTTCGATTCTAAAACAATGGTAATTTCGTCCAGCAATTCGAAGAATCGCTTTAAAACTGGAAAGCCATCTAATTTCTGTATAATAAGGGAGATCGCTATATTCACTTTCTATATCTTCTAGAAAGTTACTAAATTGGCGATGATTAAGCCCACGTGAACGAATCTGTTTTTACTGACATTTTTTAGGACATGTCCAATATTTAAAACTCTGGAGCATAGTGTTTGCTGATGAATAATGCAATGAAAATGTTGAAAATTATTATTACCTTGTTCTTTGCATTTTTCTTTTAAATTTGTAACAACTCCTTTAACAACACCACCACCAGTCATGGCAGGAGCACCATCAGTTGCAAGACAAACTAGCTTTTTTAACGGTAAATTGTATTCATTCAAAACTTCCATAAGAGCGTCAAAATATCAACTCCAGTGGTTGTATCGTGCATAGGAATAATTTCTAGACGTTCTTCACTTACATTTAAGTTCATATCACATCCACGAATAAAAACAGCCAACTGAGCGATATCCTGTACATCTGTACTTTCGTCAATTGCAAGGGAGTATGTCTGAAATGTTGGAATTATTGATTTTAGTTGATTCCTTAAGTTCCCGGGTATATCATCAATTCTGCTAGCAATGGTATTTCGAGATAACCTTATATTTTTAAATTTCTTTAATTGATCAGGACACAACTTCAACTGTTTTGATAATATATTCGCGAATAAATTCCCCTTCAGTGAATGGGAATTTCGACTTGCTTGCAATTAAATGTGATAACAAATAACCGGATTTTACCGTAGCTGTATTATCTTCAATAGGTTTGGTAAATACACTTTGTTGATTTTGAAGTGTCAACTTTCATTCCGACAATTTATCTTCACGAAGTTTTGCAACATATTTGTCATAGTTTCTTCATGATTTGTATCGTAATGCCTTTTAATATTATATTCTTTGCAAACTGCAATAGAGTTTCTACATATCAGGCATAATTTTTTTTTCCTTGAATACAAAAATATTGTAACTCCCATTTTTCTTGTAAACTACGATGTTCTTCTTCAATTAACCGTTTTTTGCTCATACTGGTTGAAGGTTTCGACATAATTTTTTATAAATTCTTTATTAATTATAAAGAAAATACCACACTTTCTCACGACTTGAAAATTGCTAACGGCTAGCCTCCGATTGCTGTGGTCAGCGGATGTAGCCGCGTACGTAGACTTGCTCGGTAAAATTCGATATTTATGCAGTGGTGTAACAAGATTTTTTGAAATGACAAATAGAACATTATTTCCTTTAGAAATTGCAGAGTAGTTTGGCTATAAAATAATCTTAAGTGGTAATGTTAATTTTTTTAAATATGTTTATTTAATTCGGTGTTGTCAAAAGTTAAATAACCATATTGGTTACACAGTTTGGCGGTTTACTTGTCGGCGGGC